>NC_083773.1:35022273-35072273 GCF_963514075.1 Conger conger
CTTATATAACCTAACCTCATGGCTGGACTACTGTGTCCGAGAAAATTCTTGAACTGGTACAGAGTGCAGGTATCAGGTATTAGGGTACCTACAAGAAAGAAAGGTGAACATACAGTATCTGTGTGGTGTCCTCTTCACGTCATTGGTTGCCTGTTAAATTTAGAACTGCCTTCAAGGTCCTTGTAATGCAGAAGGCTTTAAATTCCTGCAGAATATCTTAGTGAGCTATGCATTCCTTTGCTTTCCATCACTATTGCTCCATTTACCAAATGCCGGCTATTTGAAAGTTCCAAGAATAACGACAATTACACTGGGCATTCTTACATCCTGACCTCCTGTCTTTCAGAATAGTGCCACTGCATATTTTGGCTTCAGACAGATTCTGTTTTTAAGTGCATGCCCTAAACGAGACTTTCAGGGGTGGGGGTGGATCTGGATTATAGAGGTGACCTGTACTGATGCATTTTTTTCTTTGTGCTGATGAAGGTTTTTACGTCACTGTTTTTTTGGGGTGGGCATCACAGTATCAGTCTGTCCCAATTTCCCTCTTTTCGTGAGTGTCAGTCCAACAGTGTCTACGTAAAAGCTCTTTAGAAATGATTGTTTGGATAATTTCAATTGGAGGTGAAATTAAAAACAGGAAGGTTTACCAGAACAACAACACATCCAGAAGCAGGATAATCTTGAAGGAATTGAGATTTCGAATTGATTTGACCTCATTCATGAGTACTCTGTTCCGTAACATTAAGCTAAAACATTCAAAGGTTAGACTGCCTTCATCAGTCAAATGCTTACATAACTCAAGACCTCACCACAGGTTTACGTACAGGTCATTGGACCAATATTGTTCACTTGCCATCTGTTCACATATAACTCCTGCCACCTTCTCAAAACGTTATGACACGCCGTGTAGTATATATTTAAGAGTTCACGTTGCCTTGGTGGCTGTGCCTATTTTTTTTAATTGCATGCATTTCATCCAATTTTCAGAAAGCAGACATAACTTATGTCCAAAAGTGTTGGGTTTGTGACACTACCTATCAATATTACATCAATATACACAAAAAAACCAACCTGTAATACGGTGGTATATAGGATGAGAGGGCTTGAGTGGGCACATCGATTTAAATAACCCACCCATGTATCTGGGTTGAAACACTGCACTCAATGTGAATGCCCACCAAGGGACCACAGGCCCACCTAGCTATGCACAGGCAGAAGTGTATGAATGTCTCTGGCTACACTGCTCTCGTCATAGCCTGGACGGAACACATCACAAAGTTTTAGGAGATGTGATTTCTGTGCTCTCTATGACATCAGGAGACTGACAGGCTGTGGCCATCCAATCAGAGCTTAATACATTTTACTAGAGCTTCCACAAGAGTGTTAGCCTTTTTCATAAAGCTTATTCTGTACATACCAGTTTGGCACTACACTGAAACTTAGTGTACTACACATCGCTATCATATCAGAATTTTACCATCATGGAAAATATAGAGACATGAGAAACATTTAGCAATTACTTACTTAGGTACAGTGTATCACATTTCTTAGACCAAAGAGCTGGTGGTTTGTAAGTATAAGCACAAGATGACGTGTTTGCCCAAGCATTCTGCAGATTCCTTGGGAGCTGGATCCAGGCCAGTGAAGGGAGGTACTCCTGGCTCTGACACAAAGCCCCCTGTGCCACAAAGCACAGTGCATTCAGCAATGCAACAATGTCCACAAAAATACACCGTCTGGTGTATAAATTCAACATCTTTTATTTCATAAAAAAGTCAAAGACACATGTGGATATACAGCACATACTGTATACACATATATACCCACACATACATATATTTGTGCATGAACACACATGTACATTTATTTTATTTACAATACCAAAGTACAGAGCAACACATTATTAATTGTACAAAAAAGTTATTGCTCCCATTTCTCACATTCCTAAACCCAAGAGTCAAATATTTCAGTTAAAATACTAAAGGGTCCACTTTTGTCTTATCAAGGACATGGAAATATTTTTTTGTTTGATGTGATGATCCTGAAATATACACAAACACTGAAAATTAGGCCTCAAAAATACAATACAATGCAATACAAACACCAGCAGCTGGCAGGGATCCAACTGACTATGAGCTAAAGCAGAATGATAGAATGGACCCGCTGTCCAATCCAGAGATTATCACAGGTCTGGGAGCTACTGATTGGTTGCTTTTTCTGAGACTGAGTAGTTCCCATTCTTCTGCACGGATACTGAAATAGTGTTATCATCTTTCGCATAAAATCCAGAGAGAAGCTCCGCCAATCAACGAATACACTGGTAATAAGGATCACAACGAGTCTAATGGCGATTGGTGAATACATTATGGTTACACTTCTGGGGTCCCTAATGACATCTAGGAAACATTTTGTAGTTACAAACATAATCTGACTCTTGAAGCGTGAAGCGTGACAACACCGACGTCCTCCCATCCCCTTTAACGATCCCTGGTCTGACCCGGAGCAGCCATTACGGAAACCTCCAGACTGAACTCTCAGCTCCGTGGAAAGTTTCTCTTTACCATAAAACACCCACAGAGCACTCAAGCTGCCAGCTGCTGCTGCTGAAGCTATGCCGCTATTGTCATCCATGTCAAGTGAGTTCTTTTGTAGGAAAAACAGAAGCAGGACCCACTCAACACGTTGTACAGGTTCCAATGAAGTAAGACAACAGACCTGAAAAATAAATCTATCAACTGTAAAGCAAAGTTATGGACTTGTTTGGGGGAGAAAGCGTTAAAAATGTGTTAAAAGTTGAAAACTGACTTTAGGCAACAGATACTTTCCTATTGCTATTATCAAATTGCTGTAAATGTATTTTTCAAATAGTGAAATTACAGCTTTTCAGGCTGCAATTATAGGCTGTAAATGACACAATAATACCCACTCTCATTGTTCAAACTCTATAATTTGATGCCATGTATAAAAAAGATGTTCTCCAGTGTCACAACAGTTAAAAAACGTGTTTATACAAAGTCAGTGAAAAATCGGTGATTTGACCATTCTCATACCTTCAGAAAAAACGGCAAAGATAAAAGAGTTGAGATGTGTCACACCTGCCCTCAAACAGATAAATCAAACAGCTGTTGAGGCGCTGGTTTAGCAACATTAAATCCAATTCTGCCGAAGTTGTGATATAATACATCTTGGTCCCTCTTGTAAAGATTGAGTCTGGCCAAAATCTGCCATTTAACACAATAGTCATCTGAATTGACCAGCAAAAACATTGGTTTTGTAATGTAAAAATAAATATTCTCTGTCATATACTGCATATGACTTTTGTGTGTGTGTGTGTGTGTGTGTGTGTGTGTGTGTGTGCGAGTGTGTGTGTGTGTGTGTGTGTGTGTGTGTGTGTGTGTGTGTGTGTGTGCACGCATGTGTGTGTGTGTGTGGCTATACAGGTTGAGCAAACCAGCAGAAATACTAGTAGTCTCCATTTGCAATTGTTCGTTTTGATGGAGAACATAAACCTGCGCTGCTGCTGCGCTGGGCAAGGTCAGAGTTAGCGCGTGCCACTAAAGCACGGAGAGGTCGTGGCAGGACTTGGAGCGGACTTTCATGGCCATCTTCTTGTTGTTCTTGGCGACGAGGCGGTCGAGGAACCTGCGGGCCTTCTTGGCCACGCTCTCCTGGCGCTTGTAGACGGACCGGCGGCGCTCGTTGGTCTCCTTGCTGTCGCGGCGGAGCCGGATCTGCCGGACGATGCCCTCGAACAGCTCGCTCACGTTGTGGTGCAGGGACGCCGACGTCTCGATGAACTTGCAGTCGAACACCACGGCGCACGCCCGGCCCTCTGTACCCAGAGAACCGGGGAGAGGGAGAGAGAGAGAGAGAGAGCTAACTGCAAAGCGGTCGTAACCTGGAGATTACATTACATTAATGGCATTTGGCAGACACACTTATCCAGAGCGATGTACAGTTGATTAGACTAAACAGGAGACAATCCTCCCCTGGAGCAATGCAGGGTTAAGGGCCTTGCTGTGCGGATCTTATTGTGGCTACACCAGGGATTGAACCACTGACCCTGCGGGTCCCAGTCATGTACCTTAACCACTACACTACAGGCTGCCACACAAATCGCACAAATGGCAAATCTCTTTTTCGTACAGAGGACGGAAAAGGATGCTTGTCCTTCAGTGGTCCTTGGTCCTGGGACGAGCTGTAGGCCAAGCTCAAACTTATTTCATTAAACGATTTTAAATTGAGAATAAAGGATGTTCTCACGGACAGCTGCGACTGTTTTAAGTAATACTTATATGTTTATTTCACTGTTGTGTTTGTCTTTCAACATGCGTTATGTTCTGTCATACTGTATGTATTGTAATGTTTGAATTGTATATACCTACATAGTTATGGAGAGTACTGCATTGTAATGGTCCCGGGGTTGTGGTTCTGTAATTTTATGCTGCTATTTGACCCCGTCTTGGCTAGGTCTCATTTGTAAAAGAGGTTTTAATCTCAATGTGTCCTCGTAAAATACAGGTTTTATTACTTTCCGGCTAAGACCACCACCATCCTATCTCATCTAGCCACAATGTACTTTGTCCTTGTCGTCCAATGATGAAATTGGCTGCGTGTTCTCCACCAAGAAACAACAGGAATAATGGAGGTGTGGTGCAGCCACACACCTAAAGGGAATGTGGGGACGTGTGGAGAAGGGCCAGTGCACGGCCACACCTTGGCATTCTCCTTACTCTGGGGTAAACCTCACCTGGTGGCCTAGCCCTACCTAGAACACCTGCATCCTAGGCAAGAATTAATGTTTCATGTTTAAAGGTTTCATCTTTAAAGTGATAGTTCACTTTCTGGCTATAATATATATATATTATTCCAGTTTTAGTGTATATTTTTAAGTGGTGACAGTTGTGTGTAATGAAGGAGGCACGTAGATGAACTGCTAGCTGGTGTAGCGGAAATTTTGGGTTTGCGATTTAAAGCAAAAAATACACTTCATGTAACTCCAAATCACTTGTGATGCAGTGATGTAATTCATCCAGAGGTTGTACATTACCTGATTATTTTTCAAAATATTGTGCTTCATCGTATTTTCAACTATATCCTATGATTCATGCAACCTGAGACCACCAAGTGGTATGACAACAAAAACTGTACAGAGAAACAAATCACAGCCTGTGAGAGAAGACCTCTAAACAAAGACACATCGACGAGACTGAGAATGGTCTGCGCTCGTGCAATTCCAAATCACAGGCAAGAAATGACAAGTCACTTTCACCAACTACCTTTAGACAACACAGACGTATTGAAAATATAGCTAGCTGTCCTCAAAAGGGATGTCAGCCCGCCAATTTTCCATCCCGCTCTCAACCTCTCAGCCTCTATCTGTTGTGACTGCTCATCCGTAAAGTCAGGCTCAAATAAAGAGGGTTTGGCAATGTATCTGACACTGTAATTGTAGCTTCAATTTCACTTTGTAAGCAGCTTGGGCGAGTTACATCCAGCTGCATCGATACTAGTGGTCCTCACTCCTGAGCCGCAGGGTGCGCTGGTTTTTGTTTTTGCCTTAATATCAGCAACCGATTCAGACCCAAGAAACAAGGTGAGGTGAGTTAAATGATCAAAGGAAGCAGTTCATTACACAATTAAGTGCTGAGTAACAACAAAAGCCAGCACACCCTGTGGCGCTCCAAGACAGGAGTGGGGACTACTGATTTAAACCATAGCTCTCTCGAAGCTCATATTGGATTTTCAACTGAGGAGGGAAGATACTCCGGAACAATTTAAAAACTGATTTTGAGTTTTACAATTGTGAATAAACACTGTAAAATTAATATTTCAATATGTACAGCCTCTGGAATCATAATGTATCAGGACCAGCTGCATTGGAGTTGCATGGAATGTATTTTTCTTCCTTTAAATCATGAATCAAAGATGGCCGCTATACCAGCTGCTGTACAGCTGGCAGGTCGTCAGAAACTAAAAATATCCTTCATTGCACACAAAACTGTCTTGGCCAATCAAAAACATACACTAAAGCCGAAATTAGATCAAGACCCTTTAAAGTAAAAACCTAAATAACAGACAATGCTGAACAACATAAAAAAGTACTTGCTCAGCATTGCTTGAAGCAGAGGTTCCCAAACTTGTTCCAGGGGGACCCCAGTGCGTGCTGGTTTTTGTTCCAACCATAATTGCAATCCCAGAATTTTAACAAGCTGTTCATTTTCCTTAATTGGGTGCTTTTCATGTTTAGAGGGGTTATTTACCTTCTTAAGCCACATTATGTCAGAAAGAGCATGGCATGAACAATCAAAGTCCCATGTTCACATTGTGCTTATATTGCAAAACATTTAACTCACCTCATTAAAGAAAAGGTTGCTGAACACGTGTTTAGGTTCTTGCATGAATTTATTTATTCCTTCAAATTATTAACACAGTGCAAGTTTGACTTGTTACTTACTTTCAGTTCTTCAACTGCCTAATAGTTTGAATGTGAATGTGTCCATACTTTGACCAATTATGAATTATTGATTCATGTCTGTCTTTAATTTGATCAGTTAAAACATTGACCTCTCTTCATGTTATTGTTTGCAATATAGTGCAATATAGCACTTCTATTCTTCACGGTATGCATAGCCATGCATAGCCATTTCTGAACTAATGTGGCTTAAGAGAGTCAATAAACCCTCAAAACACAAAATACCCAGGGGTCCCTCAGTATTGAGATTGATAAACCAGTAGCTTAAAGGTACAATAGGTTTTTGGGTTAAAACATTGTAACAAGACCATTCTATCATTGAAAAAGGCTCACTGACATGTTGACTCACCCTCTGCCTGTGTTTATAATTCGGGTTTCGAAATATATTCGAAATATTCAAGCTCACTGGTTGAAAATTGGTTCTAATTGCCACAGCCAATGGGGGGGGGGGGGGGGGGTCAACATCAGCACATTTAGGGGGAGGGATAAACAGTGTTGCGGTTCGGGGGTGTTTGTTGCTGCAATTCCTCTCATGACCATTTGAAGTAAAAAAAATGACCCACACTACCTCTAAAGCCTGGTTTATCAACATAAGAACAGAGCGCTGCAGTCAGGCTGCCCCGCGCCTTGGCGTGTCTGGCCCCGCCTTACCCTCCACAGCCACCTCCCGGCAGCGCACCAGGTCGCTCTTGTTGCCCACGAGGATGATGGGAATGTTCTCGGCCTGGCGGATCCTGCGCAGCTGGATGCGCAGCTCGGAGGCGCTCTCGAAGCTGGCGCGGTCGGTGATGGAGTAGACGATGACGTAGGCGTTCCCCACCTGCATGCAGTAATCCTGCACCCACTTCTCATCTTCCTCCTGCCCCGCGGAGACAAACAGGGGCTCTTCATAAGAAACGGCACCGTACACTCTCAGAAATAAAGGTACAAAAAGCGCCTAAAAATGTACAAATGCTTGTCGCTGGGGTGCTACCATATAGGTACATAGAATGCGACCCCTAGCTAGCAGTATATAATTTATTTGTACATTTTTTTGTTGTGAAATGTGCTCATTTGTAGCCAAAGAGAACATTACAGTACTTTCAGGGTACGTTTGGGAAATTTGATTGTTGAACAAAAACGTACCTCCACTGTCACGTGTACTGGACGTGTGATTGTTTTTTCAGCTTACAGCCGTGATCTTCATTCCTGAGCCTGGCTGGCCACAGGGCACTGGGTCAGCTTGCTTTTGTTTTTAGCAACTAATATCAGCAACTAATTCAGACCCAAGTAACCAGATGAGGTGAGTTACTTGGGTCTGTGTAACTGGCTGCTCTAACTGTTCAATTAAGCGCCAAATCCTGCAGCCTGCCAAATCCAGGAATGATGATCACTAGCATACAGCGTTATAGTAGAATACATCTTTAAACTTTCAAAGCTACTGTAAGTGCAGATGAGACCCATCTAATCGATAGTCATCTAATTCACAGTAATTCACATTGTGCTATCCTTTTTCCAATTCAGCTCCTATGCCCCCTTCCCCAGTGACCTCACACGGACACAAAGACATTAACATCACCAATGTCACTGTAAAGCAGCATGGGACAAACTGTAGTCCCACACGTGACCTGCATCACTCAACACCCCCCGCCCCCCCCCCCACCCACCCCACCGCATGAAGATCGATTCTGGGGTAATTGCACCCCCGGGGCACCAGTGTACCCTGCAATGGCCGAGTGTAGGGGTACACCATCCCTCAGCCCAAAAAACAGAGTGACAAACGTGCAGCATTGAGCACCAAACACCCAATGCACTGTGTTCATGGATTTCTGCTTTAGGCTGGAGCTGGGTGCAGATTTTTCCACAGCAGGGAAGGGCAGTCAGGCTACACTAGACGCTCTGTAGCTAGCATGTTGCTAGTTGCTAGATGCTCTGTAGCACATTACCATTACACATTCTGAAAGACAGCAGCCCATCACACTTGCCCACTGCTATTGGCTTTTCATGGTACACTGTTATTGGCAGCAGCTCATTACCATTGGACACTGCAATTGGTTGCTGCTTGTTATTATGATGCACTGCTATTGGCTGCTGTTCGTTACCATGGGACATTGCAATTGGCTGCAGCTTGTTACCATGGAATACTGCCATAGGCTGCTGCTTGTTACCATGTGCATTGCTATTGGCTGAACTGCTCAAACTGAAGTGTTGAGAAATTCAATGTAAATGAAGTGTAGATCTCTTGCAGGCACCTGGTCTTAAAATGCAAATTGCTTTCTGTGGCTCCATAAACAACATGAAAAAATGCCAGGCCGTTTTTCACAGGGTTTCACCTCAGCATTATTTCCATGAAGAAAACCAAACCTTGCCTGTGCCATGCCTATTTGAGTGATTACATGCTTTCATGTTTTGTTTTCCTTCCAGAAAAGCAAGAAAACAGAGTCATTATGACACCTCTGCAGTAGGAAAAAAAAAAACTTTTACAAGTTGCATTTCCCAGAAACCAGGAAATTAGTGAAGCCCCTCCAAAAAAAACACACAGTGGAATTCATGCATTTATTTTTTAATAATGTAAAAATAGTCAGGAGTGAGAGACGTGGGTGACGTGTTATGGTTTCACCTGCTTCTCCGTTTCCCAGGTGTCCATTACGATAAGAGTTGTCTCCTCGCCGTCCACCGTTAGAGTCCTTTCGTGGGTGTCCTCTAAAACGGCAAACAAGAGCAGCCTGTTTGGTCAAAAGCAAAAGCAACAGGAAAACGTGACTAGCAACCGGAAGCAGTGACATGCAACAGGAAGTAGTCACCAGCAACAGGAAGCTTTGACCTGCAACAGGAAGTAGTCACCAGCAACAGGAAACAGCGACCAAATCACACTCTATTTAGTGCCTCATTTGTCTCCTCTCAAGTTAACACATAAACATGGTTGTGTGTCGCAGGAATGCTTCACCAAATTGAAAATGCAGAAATTCTTTGTCGACTTGATTTTAAAGGCAAACAAATACATAGATATATAGATAAATAAATGAATGACTGTATGAATAAATATATGAAAACATTATTCCCCATACTATGAAATTCCACAGTAGAAACAAAAGTAGACCCTTAAAGTTGCCCATCACCATCATAGCAATTAATATGCCGGAAAACAAGCGTTATATTTCTCAGCCTGCATCGTTGACTGCGGCTGTGCGTCGCACGTACAGCACGTCCCCAGAGACCACTGTGACAGCTGCATGTTTCTGTTTACACTTTGTGGCAGAGGGATGAAGTTCAGCTAAACAGTTTACTTTTTCTTGCAAGGAACCAGCAGCATGATATAATGCCATTTTCCCCTTTGCTTACAGCCAAACACATGCAGGGTATGTGACAGCATACTGTAGACCTCTCCATCCTGGTTCCCTCTGTCAGTTTGGGGGGCAAGGCCCACATGCATATTTTTTAGTGTTTTTCATCCTTTTATACCATCCTTTTGATTCGTGTTCGATACTGATCCAAGTAAAACAATTGCAATTTTGGTGGAAGTATGAATACTTTAGGGTCCAACCACTATTTTTTCGAGCCGTTTGTAAAACGATTTCCCACATGACATGATGTATGTTTTGCATAATTATCGGATGAATTTGTTAAATCACAGGAGTTGAAGGGGAAAAAAAAAAAACATAGGTCACCGCTGTTTTGTGGTTGTTTTAGATACAACAGGAAAAGACCGCTGATGCGTGTAGGCCTTTAGAACTGTTCACACTAGAGCCAGAAATTCCTGCTTTCAGAGCCACGTTCATTAGACTACGTTCCAGAAACGCAAAATCATGTCTCGCTAAACGTACAAAGCGCGGTTTGGCAGTTACATAAAGCGCGTCTGGTCTAGTCTCTGACCTTCTCTCTTTTTTTTATTTATATATTCCCATTTAAAAGTGACTCAATCAAGATCCTCGAGCACAGCGGCACAAAGCTTTGCTATTACGCTGTACTTAAAGGGGCAAAGTATCCATTTAAAGTCTCCTTTGTGTCAACAAATGGCGAACCCTGCCCAAAAGAAATTCTCCGTTTATTTGCATCGTCAAGGAAAGGCATTAATCGGGCAAGCCTGTTGCCATGGAAACCTTTCAAATTTGAGATTTATGCGAGTAAATGGTTTCGGGGCAACTTTTCTAAGGTTTGCTGGATAAATGTTTAACACCTATGTCAGTTCAGCTGGAGGCATTGGATCAGATTGGACCTATAAACTTAAAGGTTATTTCATTAACTGACATTAGATTTTAGTTTGGTTATGGCAGTTAGACAACTCTTTTTTTTTCTTTTTTTTGGACGCATTAGACTGAGGATAAATTCGTAGATGTGGTACAGTGGTTCATAAATACCTGCAAACCAGTTACATTCACAGTAACAGTAGAAACTGGCCTACTGTTCATGTAAATAATGGAAAAACACCCCATGAACTATCCCTCCGACAAGAAAATATTCAGAATTCTCCATTAAGGGTAAGGAATGCCATTCCAAACTGGTAAACTTTGCTTTTAATGGCATCAAACAAATCACCATACTATAAATAAACAAAGGACGTCTGCAGCTTATGTTTGTGGACTTCCAGAGGGAGATTCCTAACCTTGTTCGAGTCTAAACCTGTGATTAAATCAAAATCTAAACTTCAGTATAAACTTGTAATTAAGCCAACACTTGCAGCTTAGTCTACACCTGTGATATAGTAAACCTATGAGTAAGCCAATAGCTACAATTAAATCTAAATATGTGATCAAGTAAACATGTTAACCTCGACCTGCCCTGTGAATAACTGTCAACCTGCAGGGGCTGGTAGGTAGCTCATTCAGTTAAGGCACCAACCTGTACGGCCGCACGCGATATCATGTATTTATCGTCATCGAGACATGAACATGTCAGATAAACACATCGCAAAAGACTGCTTGAACTGCGACGAATAGTATTTATTTCAATGATGTTCTGTTAAATTGACTGGCTGTTAATGTGCATTTGGTTGTTGGAAATAATGCATTTCATTTTTTTTTTTCATTCAGTGGGCAAAGGCAATACGTTGTCTGCGCTCTATTTTAGCAGTGTACCCGAAGCAGAAAAACATTGCACACTTCAGTATTTGGTTATTTATCGCAAGTGATATATTCGTTCGCAATATTCAACAACGTTATCGCATATCGCGTATTTTCCTCATACCGTGCAGCTGTGGAACATGGATGAGGCCCGCACTCTTGGACAGAATCTGGACCGTGTGACTGCTGACTGTGAGTGAGACAGGACGCAAACCTACTCGCAAACCTACTCTCGGGACAGTGAGGCACACAATATGTAATCAACAAAGCTCCCCCATTGGCTGAGCCATGCAAAACCAAGTCAGCAAAGCCCCCCCATTGGACAATGGCTTGTTACTTCTGCAGGACTCAAAACAGAAAAAAAAAACAACTGTGAAGATTGAATGCGCTTGCAACTGATCTCCCTCTCTCAGTGATTATGACCCGCCGGGAAAAGATGTTCAACTTGGCAGAACCTTTCATTTTTATTGATTCTATTTCTAATTATTTCTTACAACATGATCAACATCAATCGTTTATGATCAACATCATTCGTTTTTTTTAAACATTTTTTTTTTATCCTGGAACATTATAAAAGAAAAGTTGTACAATGTTTTTTTGATTGCTACAATTACTAGTGAACTGTTACCTTATATCAAGCTAGGCAATTAATTACAATTTACACCTGTCTGTATTCGCCTTCAGCATGCTAATAACCAATATAAGTAACTTGGCAATTATCTAGTAATTTAGAAGTTCTCTAGGCTGGCTCTTTTCTTTTTGCCTGCTGATGTACATTCATATTTTTACATCAGCTATTAAAACACATTATACAATGATCAGTTAAGCCTGTCATATATAGCCAGGTCCAGAACTATTCAAACAAATAGCACATACAATGACCTTTATTTAATGCTCAAACATATGGGAAAATTGTACTTTCATTTTAGAAAGTAAAAATTAGGTCTTATAGTTAAGTTAAGGACTTTATTAATCTGAGAGGGAGATTTGTCCACACATTGTCACTGACAGGCACAGATCCATGATCCATCCATCCATCCGTTATCTGAACCTGCTTATCCTGATCAGGGTCACAGGGGGGCTGGAGCCTATCCCAGCATACATTGGGCGAAAGGCAGGAATACACCCTGGACAGGTCGCCAGTCTATCGCAGGGCACACACACACCATTCACTCACACACTCATACCTATGGGCAATTTAGACTCTCCAATCAGCCTAACCTGCATGTCTTTGGACTGTGGGAGGAAACCAGAGTACCCGGAGGAAACCCACGCAGACACGGGGAGAACATGCAAACTCCGCACAGAGAGGCCCCGGCCGACGGGGATTCGAACCCAGGACCTCCTTGCTGTGAGGCGGCAGTGTTACCCACTGCACCATCCGTGCCGCCCCAGATCCATGATACAAAAGATTAAAGTTATTAGCACACAGAAGATTCTTTTAAATGAAATCAAAGTTAAATCTGCAATAAAGTTCTACTTAAGTTAATCTCTTAAACAATCTAAAACTGTGTCATGCCCTCCCATCACTTCCTGTTTCACAAGGGTGTCAAAATGAGGTAATACCGATGTAAAATTCTTGTCATCCATCACCATGGAGATAGCAACAAAAAAACTGTCCAATCGAAAGAGACCGATGGCTGATGACCTCGACAAATCAGATAATGGATAGAAAAAAATAGCACAAGCACTGTTGAGGGAATAATCAAAACATTTAAAACATCTGGAACAGTTGCAAACTTGCCAGGAAGAGGATGCAAGCACTGTTGTTCCCACACACAGTAAGAATGATTGTGAAGGTGGCAAAGAGGAACCCGATGATCACAGTTCAAGAACTGCAGAATTTAGTAGTACTCTGAGCTCAAGTCTCAAGCTCAAACAGAAAATACCAGCTCCCTCACAACATGGTCATTGGAAGGGTTTCAGGAAGAAACCCCTTACTGAGAGCAACAAACAACTTAAAGCGCATGAACTTTGGGCCAGTGGTTCAGATAGAAAAACAGAAAAGAAAATACGGACCACTTTAGTTTCAAGACCTAAACCCTTTTGGAAACCTGTAGCCTCAATTTAGGAGGAAAGTTCATAACCGTGAACCTGATATCAAGGATTTTAGCCAATTCTGTATGGAAGAATGGTTCAAGATCCCCCCTATTTCAATATCCAACCTATTCAAACATTATAGGAAATGCTGTTATCCTTGCCAGAGGAGGCTGCATCAGGTACCAAAAACTGTAAATGCTATTTGTTTTAGAAATAATCTCATAATTTGAAAAAATTCCAATTCCATCAGGCATTAATAAAGTACAATATTTTCCAGATGATGGAAAATTTGAAACATTTCAGAGAAGGTGTTATTTGTTTTCTGCATTTATTTGTATTCATGTTTATTAAGGGTTTAGTCAATCCAGGACAGTGCATTTAAGAGGAGTTGGTTTGAAGTGTTATTGAAAAACATCAATGGACCCGAAGGTGTTTATGCAGTGCGGGCAACCGAGCACTTCCCAGCTATGAAGTTGCTCTCCTGCATCTGAAACACCTGAATCAATATCAAATTCTCTAACATGCCACACAATGCAAAGTGTAACATGGCCCACCCCCGGGAACACACGCAGACAATGCAAATGTAACCCCCACCCACACGAGAGAGTTAGCCATGTGACACACCGTGCAGCCAAACACAGGAATCGGTCACGCTGCACAGCCAAACACAGGAATCTGTCGCGCTGCACAGCCAAACACAGGAATCTGTCGCGCTGCACAGCCAAACACAGGAATAAATGAAATGACACGGCCAAATACAGTATGCACAGTCAAACGAGAATCACTCAGTCTGTGTCTTTTCACAGTATAGGGGCTCTGGGGACTGCAATGCACTGACATGCTTTACAAGAACCAGAGCAGACTCTCTCTGCCATAAACGCACTCCAAACAAACTTCGCAATCTGCAATGGAGATGTAGCATTCTGCTATGAACAAATATAAATTTCTGCTAAAGGATTCTACTGTGGTGATTGTTCAACAGTACCATACACCCAAAAAGCAAAACAAGACATAGGATTACCCCTTTGCAGAAATGTGTATCACTGTGTATCAAACAACAAACATGCACTCCAGAAACAGTTAGCAAAGACTTTGTGTAAAATGTGCTGATCAATGCTAGCTGCTAATAAATGCTCCAGTGTCAGTCACCAGAATCCGATGGCTGTGAGATCAATCAAACAGCCTGCAGCTAAGAAAGGTTAGCCACAGCTCTCTGGAGCAAAGGCTGTCTCAACAGCATGACATTAAAAATAGAGGGAATGTGATTTGTTATAATGGTAACACAAGGACAATACATAACTTATTAATAGGCTAATGACTGATTCAATAAAATAAAGATAATTATCAAACTTTCATTTATGAATAAGATCAGAGCCCTTCAATGGATGGGCTGTTTACTTCGCCCAAAGATACCATCAGTACGGAATTATTTCATTCGAAGGCCCTTTATTAAGTTGATCTCAATTTCAATAAACAGATGATTACAGAACAGTCCTGGAAGGGAGTATCCCCATTGAACTAAACAACAACAAACAACAACAACAATAGCGAGAATAATAAAGTTACTCATACCTCCAATGTGTTCATTTGCATCCTTCTCTTGTATCCCAGCAAAGATATTAGCAAGACAGGACTTTCCTACTCCGTGGTCTCCTAACAATACTACTCTGTAAAGACAATCCGCCCCGGAGCTGTCGGAATCCTCCGACTCAGAGGACCAGTTGATGCGCGATAGAAGTGTCTTGTCCCCGGGATGGTAGGACGCAGACTGGCCGAGCGGCGGGTGACGCGGGTCTGCAGGTCCATCTCTGTCTCTGGGGACTGACCGGTGGGACGGGGGTATGGGGGTACTCGCCCGTCTCCGTAAAGTCTCCTTGCTGTCTCTCTCTGTGTTTAGCGTCATCTTAGGGAGAAAAAAGCAACATCACAGCATTAAAAAAGAAGGGAAAATGTTCTGACATAAGTTTAAAGAAATATAAAAATACTTAAAGGTAGCTAAATCAAAACAGCCTAGACTACTTTTGTTATCCACGTTGCAAGGAAATAAACACGCAAACAATAAAACGTCCGGTCTCTTTTCAGAATTAATACTTTCGAAAAAGACGATAACAAGTAGAGTTATAACAATATTATAACAATACATAGGGTTAAGTTGCTAAAATGTCGTTCACAAACCCCCTTTCCCAAATATTATGTACCTGTAGCCTAGCTACCCAAAGTTTACATGGATGACAAACCAATTAGCCTACCTCAACTGCAGTGCGTAATTTATAGTTTATTCACAACAAATGCCATGAACCTTCAGTTCTCCATGTAACTCAGCAAGGAACACAGTCAACCCGGTGGAAAAAGTTCTGGCGTTTCGACAAGCCTGGGGCGCAGCGAAGCGCTAGTTATTTAGATGCAACAGGACAAGTCTCCAGTTTTCCACTTTGTTTTTGTTGAGGTTGCTTGTGGAACGTTGTAACGCTATACCCCCGGAGTCATGGCAACAGCCAGCAAAGTTCCACAACGCTGTTAAAAATTTAAGAGTGGAATCAGGACAGGGAGACTAGGGTATCTAGGATCACACACACACACACACACACACACACACACACACACACACGCGTAGGATGTACCCACAGCAGATAGGCTAATTAAATTATATCAACGGGGGGGATAAATGGCAATCCATCTTTCGGCTGTTGCAGTGATGTTGCATTGCGTAATTAGTACACCAATACAGATTTATTAAATAATTATGCGTCGCCGTCAGACTATTTTCTCGCTATTTACACACACAAGCGTCCGTGCACGGAGGATATTTACTGCTGGTACTTTCCCCTTTTTCCAAATTCCAGTGTCCCACGGAACCTTTGATCAGTGGAGCATTTTCATTTCACAGGAAAGATACTACCGGGTCAGTTTCTCATAAAGTTTAGCTAAACTCACCAGTGCGATGTATTTCGTTGCGCAGTCCCCCACCCCGTGCGGTGTCAGACCTGCGGGTCCTTTGTGAGTACGCGCGCTCTGCCTCTCCAATCCGTCATTCTCCGTCCGTGCTTCAAGTTGGGTTAACATTCAGCGAGTTCACTTTATTCTTATTTATGAACCCACCCAGACTCTATGACGTTGACAGTAAGTCACTTCCTCTTAATAAACAAGCCTGACCGTTTGTTTCTTATTCGTGTGATAGAAGCATTTTCACCCGTCACCTCCGCTGCCTGGACGCTACTCACTTTTCCAGCTTAATGTTTAGCAGAGCAGAGTATTTACATTGTTTGGGATACACACAATGCATTCACTTTATGTCCACACAAGCTCAACAGTATGGTTTTTAAAAGGGATTAAAACAAATAATAATGAAATACTAGCTTTATTTTTGAACAAGTTAAACATGATATCGCAATATGGCTCCCTTTATTCTATTATTGTATCTAAAGTTCATAGGGCACAGCTACTAAACTCATTTTAGACTAAATATCAGAATATCTATATAAAGATGGGTGTCCCAATACCAACCTCAGGATAGAGGGACGACCAGAAAGATTCAAACTTCGGATGACCTATGTTCGCTCAACAGAGCACATATGCTTTCCCTTAAAAAAATGCAGTGTTGCAACATCCCTGTCATCACGAAAGGGCAAAGGTCAGGCACCCCTGTCCAGCGTTTCGCGTTATTACCAGGAAATCTGACTCTCCGAGCCTCGGCTGAATCCTTTCCAACAGAAACAACACAAGTAATCAAAGCAGTCACCCGTAGGAAGGGGCGACCGTGTCCCCCACTGTTTACAAAGCAAAACTTCTTTCCCACACTTAAGCAAATTGCATAAGCTTCCTAAAGCTACAGCAGCATGTCTCCAGAAGATTTACAAAGGGATCAGAAAGGCTCTGCAAACTCAGCGGTTATATTTAAAAACCCGACACTCACAAGACATGCATTCAAACAATGAACCGGAATAAAAATGTGTCGCCTTGTGGGCACTGCAAATTGTCAGATGTAATTATTCAAGGAAACCACACGGTTACCCACACAATGTAGGTGAGCATTGCACTTCATAAACCGCCTTCCATTTGCAGATTTGGCCATTCCAGTCTCATGCCCGCAAGACAACTTCGACCTCAACCTCGATTATAAAAATATTCGCTGCAATAGCCAGAAATTGCACAGTGGGCGCAAATAACCGAAATGTACGCAAAGTAAGAAAATGGTGTTGGAAATTTATTAAATTATTTCATTTTCATAAATATTCTGAACAGTTGTCAGGAGTTGCTTGGTGGCATGAAGACGGATTTATAAACATTGTGAACATTGTAATGCGTTTAAACTGGGCTGGTGTGAAGGAGCACTAGACTGCAGGGGCAGCGACAATGATTTAAAGATGGCCTTCCGTAACCGCACAGCTAAGCAGGGAGCCGCTCTTCTTGGGGATGTCGAGCACCACGTCCATATCAGGAGTACACCTGAAACACACAGAACAAACGGTTAGGCCTTTCACCGCATCATACAGTGGGCTCCATAATTATTGGCACTGAATAAAAATGGAGAAAAAAGGCTGCATATAAAAAACAACATGGATAATTATCTATATTTTGTCTTCGAACATATGGAAATACTATATACTTTCATTTCAATGCATTTACTCTCAAGTATTCAATGTTTTCTTTAGGAATCTAATCTTTGCTGAAAACCACAGGCGGCAAAATGATTTTAAATAAAATCAAACAAAGTGAAATTGGCAATACAATTCTAATCTCAGTCTAAAGGAACTATATTGTGTTAATCCATCACTTCCCGTTTCACTAGAGTATAAAATTTAAGTAACAAGCACGCAAAATCCCTTTGTCAACCATCAGCAGGGGAAAAGCCAAAGATTTTGAATTCAGGAGACACAGACATAGTCCAATCACGGTCAGGTAATGGGTACAAAAAAATACATAAACAGTTACACATACACATTTAGCACTGTAAGGGCAATGATAAAAAGGTGTAAAACATATGATATGGTTGCAAACTTGCCAGGAAGAGGATGCAAATGCATATTATCCCCATGGACGGCAAGGAAGATGGTGAGGGAGGTCATAAGTAACCCAAAGATTAAGAATTGCTGAGGTTGGTTGTGTCTTGGGGTCATCAAGTCAAAAAACATTAAATGGTACCTCCATACCAGTAAACTCTCTGGAAGGGTGGGACAAAGACAGGCCTTACTGAGCACTATAAAGAAAACCAAGCATCTTGAGTTTGCCAAACAGAATCACGACTGGAAGAGTGCTAAGGTCAGACGAGACCAAAATGTAACGTCTTGGCTATACACACCATCAAAATGTTTGGTGGAAAAATTGAATGCATTCAAGGAGAAGCACCTCATATCTACTGTCAAATATGGCAGTGGGTCATTGATGTTTTGGATATGTTTTGCTGCCACTGGTCCAGGGGCATTATTTCAGATCAATGGCATACTTCAACAAAGTTCCAGGGAATCTTGGCAGAAAATCGGGGTTGCCTCTGCAAAGAAGCTGAGACTTGATCAGAGGTAGATTATTATAGGTAGATTATTATAGGTAGATTATTATAGGTATATTATTATAGGTAGATTGTCCAGCAGGTCAATGACTCCAAACGTACATCGAACAGAAATGTTCAAGTAAAAACAACCATGTTCTGCAACGGCCATCTCAGTTTCCAGACTTAAATCCTATGAGAAATAAGCCAAGGATATGTTCTTTGTGGAGGAATGGTCAAAAATTCCTCCAGATGGGTTCTCTAACCTTGTCACAAATGAAAGGAAAAGACTCACTTTATTTGAAAAAATGTAAGAATTTGGTTGATTCCATTGAATCATCCATAAAGTGCACTACTATATCCATGTGGGAAAATAAAGCTTATGTCAATAACGGTATTATTTTTGTGCATATGTATCAAGGGTGCCAACAATTCTGGAGCCCTCTGTATATCCTCCATAGTTTAGGTTCTGGAAACAACAGACTACTAAACATAAAACAAACATGAGAGCATTGCTGCATTAGACATATTTCTTGATGAGCTTCAACATTGCTGGAACTGTAAATAAATGAACATTAGTGCTTGTGATTATAGTTTGTCAACGAATCACATTAAACTGGTGTGGTAGCAGTTATCAATTAACTTTGATTTGATTAGATGACACTTACACCCGTTTGAGCGCATGCAACATGGGATTCCACAACATGCAACGCAAACATGCATGCCAACGCCAACATACTGTACGGCTCAGTGCTCACGCAAATAAACTTTCATTGGTCAGCTGCTCTCCTGAACTGGCACAAATACTTCTGAGGAGTCCTATTGCTCTTGCAATACATGCTAACAAATGCTTATTATTTTATTTTTTCCCCCAAATGTCGAGGCCTCAATTTGTTTGTGCACAAACCGAGATCGTAACCAGCTCCACAAACAAATATAATGTGGAAACTAAATCCTCCAGAGAATAGGACCCATTTTTAAAAATCATAAAAACACAGCAGAAAGACGAGGACAGAAGGGGTTCTGAAATGTTGGCCGGGGATAGAATAAACTATTTGACATTTTTCTTCCTCTGGGAGACTGCGTTATGTCAACCAAAGAGGAAAAAGTTGCCGAAATCCATTGGAAAAAAAAGTTTCTCGAAACGTGTGACTTCAGACAGTTTAAGAGCTGAGATACTGATGACCCTGAATCGGCCCTCTGGCTGTTCATTTATGGGACAACTGCCTTTTTTCACAAAAATACTTTTAGTTTTTACATTTCTGCAAAGGAACAGGATATCTCTCCCCAAATCGACATTCCACATCTGTTGGTACGTTTGAGTTAAGTGTCCTCTCAACTGACTGTAAGTCAGAATTTATTCATTTCCAGTGTTCATTTCCTTTAATTATTTTTTAAAGCGCCTTTAGCCACTGAAAAAGTGACTTGGGTTGTCTTTTCTATAACACACTGACATTAAGTGCACAAATGGCACACCACAGAGTTATAAAATGCCATTTTGTTTTGGAATAAGTCTGGTGGAAATGTGAACCACTTATTAACCTTTCATGGCAGATTTGCCTTGCGTAATCACAGGGAATCCTGTACTTCTTCATTTATCTTTAAGACTTTTCCAAAGCCGCGTAATGTTATACTGAGACACTTCAGCGCTTTTTCCAACCACAACTCTGCCCTCCTCTCAAGAGGGTGTTCCTTACTGATGCCTCTCTGTCTCGTGTGTATACTTTCCCCTCTTTATGACCTCAGCCATTATGCCATGTCTTTTTTCTAGTTTTGAAAGGAGACCGTCCGCCCTTTCATTTACTCAGAGCACAGAGGGCACCAGATAGAGGAGGGATCATAGAGAGGGTGTCATGGCGGGGTATGGAAGTGTGGCCGGCATAGGGACACTCAGCAGTGGGATTCGGTGACTCAGGAGCCATGGCATACCATCGTTCCATGCTGCGCATTCTCAGGTGTAGCATACATTTTATATGTGGAATACGTTTTCCTTTTGAAATTTATTAAAAACCAATTTGTCCTCTGTATTTTTTCCTTCTCCTTCTCCACGTCACATCCACCATCTTCCTCTACACCACCATCTTCCTCCACACCACCATCTTCCTCCATACCCGCCATCTTCTTCCACACCACCATCTTCCTTCACACCACCATCTTCTTCCACACCACCATCTTCTTCCACACCCGCCATCTTCTTCCACACCACCATCTTCTTTCACATCCAGCTATCTTCCTCCACACCACCATCTTCCTCCAAATCTAACATCCCAACCTAAAAAATAAAGACCTTCTGAATGAAAACCTGCAGAAATACACGCACGGACGAGGCGCTGTGTGAATACGACAATATAAAAGAGGGCTTTCAGAGCGCGACTCAGAGCGCTGGCGGATGCCTCCCGTCTTCTGGTCCCGCTTTGATTTTTATTTCCGTGTGGAGTGACCTCTGGCGGGGGGTCCGGTTACTCCGACATGAATAATGGATTGCCGGCAGCTCTGCGGTTAAGCCTGCGTGTGACACGGGACTCTCCTCTGCCTCTGGTTCGGGCCTCTCGGCGGGGCCAGAGCGGAGTAGGGCTGCCCATTAGGTTAAACAGGGGACACGGAGCATGAAGCTCCAGTCAGTGACTGGCAGGAACACAGGATGTCAGACTCAGAGGCTGTTTTTCCATTGAAAGATGAGCTGAAAATTGACTTAGCGTTAGCTGCTTTTCCACTCTCAGGCTATAGACACAGGAACTTGAGTCAGAAACTTATGCCTCTTTTCGACCGGGAGTTCCTGGGAATTTAACTCCCAGGAACAAGTACGCAATGAACAAAAGGTTCCTTCAGCCTGCATTTCCACCGGGGGCTAAAGACCCCGGGGAGTTTACGCAAGTCTGAAGAAAAAAAGTGAAAACGTTCCACGTTTTGCAACGCTTACGCCGGTCTGTCTGCTAGCGAGCTAAACTAATAGCAAGCTGTTGTTCTTTTGCTACACTGGGTGTGGGTGTGAAACTAATGAAAACCCACCGCAGTTAAGCAGGAGTTGCAAATACTGATTTCGAAAGGAGACAGACTCAGAATTGAAAAAATGTTGCATTTATTCACTTGTTATGGTTTCACATTGCACATAAGTAAAGCCACAGTCCAAATCGAAAACAGTCACACTACAATGTGTTGAGAAACACCATTAGACCTGTACGTGCGTCTACATCGTTGAAAAACGCCCAATCACAAATGACCTGCGCTGCTAGCCACACCCACGCTAGTTCCTGGCCATCAGAAAGCTCTACCTCCTGAGCAGGGGCTTTTTTTAGGGCTGAATAACGGCCCCGGAACGATGAGATTTGCCAGGCACGTGGTATGAAAACGCGTCGACTTCCGGCGAAATACCTTAGTTCCGGGGTAAAGTTCCACCGGGGGAAATGCGCCATTATAAAACCAGGAAAACTAGCCTGTAGGCTGTTTTCTGTGGGTACCAGTGGTGTCATAATGTGTCACGTGCCCCGATTTGGAGGTTTTCTGGACAGCGGCTTTCCAGGCACAAACAAAATCAATGTTGAGTACGTTTCTTCACATGAAATCCCCCAAACTATCACACAGTGTTAGTGTTGAAAAATACTGCAGTATCCCAATAGATTAAAGTGTCACAGTGGATGGCATTTTAAAATATATTGATCAAAGCGCAGAAAAAATAATATTATATTCGAAATATGTAATAATATTACACTCTTGAACTTACTATTAAAATATCCATCCATCCTTACATTATCTTAACCCGCTTCTCCTGAACAGGGTCGCAGGGGGGCTGGAGCCTACCCCAGCATACATTGGGCGAAAGGCAGGAATACACCCTGGACAGGTCGCCAGTCCATCGCAGGGCACACACACCATCACTCACACACTCATACACACATACCAATGGACAATTTAGACTCTCCAATCAGCCTAATCTGCATGTCTTTGGACTGTGGGAGGAAACCCATGCAGACACGGGGAGAACATGCAAACTCCGCACAGAGAGGCCCCGGCCGACGGGGATTCGAACCCAGGACCTCCTTGCTGTGAGGCGGCAGTGCTACCCACTGCACCATCCGAGCCGCCCTACTACTATTAAAATATGAAGACGGAAACTTTGAAAAGGTAAAATTACAAAACATAACATTATCAAACCTTTGACTGATGCGGGTGGGATTCAGTTCAGATGAAGGTGGGATTCGGTTCAGATGTGTGTGGGATTTGTTGGGATATGGAGGCCCACACCTCACCCACAGTAGTCTGATGGCAGAAAACCAAGAGATTTTATCTTCAGACTAGACTCGGTCTGAAGATAAACACCTGACTAGGTAGTTAAAAAGGTAGGTTCCTCCAGTTCCTAAAACAAGTTGAAAGAGGCCTGTCCTTCTGTGTAGGGGTGATCCCAGCCGAATGGTAACTTACTAAGCCAATAGCGTGTTCACATCACGTATAGCAGAGCGGAAGCTGAAACAACACGCCTCGCACTAAAACCCAACAGCGCGAGGCATGAAGATTATGCTGCATCAATCCTTCTCAGATGAAAGAAACACACTCTCTGGGGTGCAGATGGGAGTCCAGTGATAAGAGGGTGTTGTAGTGGGATTGGAGTGTGGGAAAGTAACTGCTGTGAAAATCTGTCTGCTTCTGTTAGATTTCAAGATGTTTTATGGAAAATGTGCAGGGTCCTTTACACATTCCACTAGGGTGGAAAACAAAACGATGAAGAAACCCCCCTGACACACACACGAACACACATGCGCACACACGCGCACACACACACACACACGCACGCACGAACACACACACACGCGCGCACACACACACCCACGTGCACACACATACACACACCCACGTGCACACACACACACACACGCAAACACACACTTCTGGGATGTGTCATTTACCCAGAACAAACTAAGATTCAAGAACCCTTAATGTGAGTGGTATGCAATATACCATTCAAACAAATGCTAATCGGCCCCTTTTCCAACAGATAGGCTGTGACGCTCTAAACATGAGTCAGTCCAGACCGCCTCACCTGCCACTTTCACATACTTATCTACTTGGAGGAAAACGTGGCGGAACATCTCTTTTCTGCGGTTCTTGCGGGCACGCTGGAGCTCTCGGATGTCAGCGGCCAGCTCCTCATTGGTCTGCTCCAGCTCTTTAATGGTCTGTGAGGACGGAAGGATCCAGAACCGGTTTTACCGAGGACACGCACTCCTGGTCCCTCGCACAAGCACAATACCACACCATCGTGTCCGGGAACGTACTTTTCTGAACATTTCAATTTCTTTCTTCATCAGACAATTCCGTGAAGCCCTCTCCCGCACCACAGGTGAAATGTAGGACAAATGTTGCTGGAAAAAAAAGGATGTAAATTATAACCTATATAAGGGAACGGTGTCACATTGTGCTCCTACGTGCATAATTGGACCATGGAAGACAGAGAATCGCAGCGATTAGGAACAAAGCCAGGTGTTGCACCAGGCGCTGTAGAATTTATCCTGTAGAACCAGGGCCCAAAGAACATTTGGGCCGTGTCTATGAATCCTGAACTGCTCTGGGTGTCGGTGAGCACTGTATAAGCAGGACCATGAATGCTACCCTCTAGCGTCAAGAATTGAGACTACACCTATATTTCTTAGCCAGACATAGGATTATTGCTTCATTTCTGATGTGTATTAGAGAGAGCCATATTTACAGATTCATATCAATGGTGGAAAAGTACAGTTTGTAAAAGCGAAGCTTTCACTGGATAAGAGGACTCTGCTTTTCATCCTCTCCGCGCAGGAGGAATGCAGTTGCGGAGGGGGACACAGGGTTATTGGGAACTGAGTAAACATCGCTCAAGAATGTGTGAGAACAGTCATCTATCCAAGTTATTTCAGGGTCTTATCTAACATTTTCCAAGTTTATGTGTGCCAATTGATTTCCTGTTCTTGCTTTCCATGTTTCGGATTGGATACCACCAACGAGGCGTTTTTTCCCCCCCATACTAAAAGTTCAACAGCCATGTGATTTCGAAAGGAGGGGAAAATATATAAGACCTTTCCGAATCATCAATCATCATAATTTCTGGGAAATTCAAACAATGTTTGCCAGAAAAAAGGGCGTACATTTTCCTGTTGTGCCGATGGAGTCGACACCTTTGTTTAAAGGATTAACATGGCGGTTGCATGCAACACTTTGCAGTTGTCTTTAGGCAACAATAAAACGAATGTGCATAATTTTAGTTTTTACATTTCTGCAAAGGAACAGGATATCTCTTATTCAGTCATTTAAAAGTCATTTAAAACGTATTCTTCTAATCTTAAATTTCCCATTATAACAGTTCACCCTAACTGTCTGGACGTGGTCGAGAGCTGTCAATTAGCTATGACGTGCCCCCACTTTCCTGTAGCCCAGCGGTGCAAACTGTGGATCACTAGTTATAGGGAAGGGATAAGGGGAGTGGTTATCCTCTATGTGACATACTACTAGGAAAACATTCTCAACCGGTTGAAAATAGGACGATAAATTCAAGACACTTACTTCTCCAAAACTACAGAACGGACATATTTAATGTTTCTTCAATGCCCTCTTGTGCAAATTGCATATAGAAACCTAGAAAATGTGACCAACCACCATGTTACTCATGTTACTGATTCAATGAGAGGTTAGAAGCTGTGAGTTTAGCATGGCACGTTCTCTCCCTCCGGCTGTGCTTACTTTAGCGACTGCAGCTAGCATGTCCTCCTCTTTCTGCCTGGACTTTCCCACCAGTTTCTCCATCTCATGCCAGCAGACCGACGCCACGCCCTCCTGCTCATCCTAAAGGACAACCACAGTCAGCTTAGCTAATGAGCCAGTGCTAAAGGAGCTGTAGCGATGCTCAGACAGCTAGCCACCGCCAACCAGACCATGTTGTTTTGGATGCAAATACATTTCAGCACTCCATTGATCTTGCCTAGTGCAACTGAGCCAACCACTCTGGCACAAAATGGCCGCCGTTGCATCACCCAGGTGGGTGCTACACATTGGTGGTGGTTGAGTCGAGTTTCAAATTCCTCCTCATCACTGAGTTGCCGGCTGGTGAGAAAAGCACTATATAAATGCAAGGAATTATAATTCATATTAACCAAGAGGACCAGAAGGCAGGGCTTACATTTTTTTGAGTATTTCATAGTTTCCAATATACCAGACGCGCTCAGTAAAGCGTAAAAATGTATCTGAACCCAAATATTTGCGCATTTGACCCAGGTCTGCCGCCGACACTCCTCACCTGCAGCTTCTCTCTCAGTTGCTGGATCTGGGCCTTCATCGTGGCGATCTTCAGGGCCTTCACCGGGTACTGCATGTCCCTGTAGGTTCTGAGTGTGTGCAGCTCCTCCCGGGCCGCCAGGACCTCTGCGCTCACGCTTCCCAGCCGCTCCCGCAGGCCTGGCCAGCACACACAGCGCAGCTCAGCGACTGCGAGCTAGCACCCAAACAGCCTCTGGGCCTTAACTCACACAGGAGAAATATTCTCCTTCCCACACAGCAGAAACACTCTCCTTCCCACACAGGAGAAACACTCTCCTTCCCACACACTCTCCTTCCCACACAGCAGAAACACTCTCCTTCCCACACAGGAGAAACACTCTCCTTCCCACACACTCTCCTTCCCACACAGCAGAAACACTCTCCTTCCCACACAGGAGAAACACTCTCCTTCCCACACACTCTCCTTCCCACACAGCAGAAACACTCTCCTTCCCACACACTCTCCTTCCCACACAGCAGAAACACTCTCCTTCCCACACACTCTCCTTCCCACACAGGAGAAACACTCTCCTTCCCACACACTCTCCTTCCCACACAGCAGAAACACTCTCCTTCCCACACAGGAGAAACACTCTCCTTCCCACACAGGAGAAACACTGTCCTTCCCACACAGGAGAAACACTCTCCTTCCCACACACTCTCCTCCCCACACAGCAGAAACACTGTCCTTCCCACACAGCAGAAACACTCTCCTTCCCACACACTCTCCTTCCCACACAGCAGAAACACTCTCCTTCCACACTCTGCTAAGCTGCTTTCACAGACCATACCGCTGGTCCCCTGACCAGGCCCGTGGGAATCCTACCTGCCCTCACTGGCCAAACTGCCAGGCTTCAAACGAACAACAGCATGTTCCGTCCCCTGTCTGAATGCGGGCTAAAGAAGCGAGCTCTAAATGACAGAAAGGTAAATGGCTGCCATTTATATAGCGCCTTTATCCAATGATCCAATTGATGCTTTTCATTCACCCATTCACCCATTCACACACACACACTCACACACCCCAAGGCGAGATCAAACCAGCAACCCTCCGACTGCCAGATGACTGCTCTTACCTCCTGAGCTAATGTCGCTCTATCATTCACAACCGGAATCCAGTGCAATAAAGTACAGTACAGTACAGTACAGTGCTCGGCTACCTCAAATGCACCATTGAAGAAGAACATTACTGGTCAGTCAAGCACTGATATTCATTCAAATGCGCCAAAACAACTATTTGTAACCTGTCCTTGCCTGTATCTGTGTTTTCGCACACAGAGATTCTTTCTACGCTGGGAAAGAACGGCTGTTTTCTGAGTTTGATGCAACATGACCCTGAAATGCCAAAAGGAAATGGTTTCCAAGGCGATATTCATCACAATTCAAAGGGTAAATAAAGCCTATCTTGCATTTTGCAGCAAGACCACACAACACGCCTTTCATCACCCACAATTTTGGTTTGATAGCATGACACAGCAAGATCTTGCATTGCACAATACTGCTGGCCAGCTGTCAAAGGAAGGGGACTTGTCTGGCTTTTGGACAATTCCAGTATTCAGCTTATTTAGCCTTGAGACACTGTAAGACATACTTGGGCAGGATCTGCCAGGTTTTTTAAATTTATTTTAATAGAAAATACATCCTTAACCTCTCACTGCAAAAAATTGAGAACATCTCAGGTAACGACCAGTGCAGTGGAAGCAAAGCTGATCGTTTTCAGACACAGTGCGAACATGGAAAATTCCACGCACTTTGCCCGGCTGCGAGGTCTCGAGGCTGATGACCTAAACTTACAGTAACTGCCAACAAAGCTGTAAAAGAAATATGACAGCTGTTATAGTTAGTATATATCGGGACTTCCAGCTTTATTACTAAAATACATGGGCTTCCATTCTGAAGTTCTGTTCAATTATGGAAGCAGCTTTGTTCTAAACACTGTTGTTTTTAGCAGCGGTGCCGAATACCAATGATCAAGAACAGTCACTTTTGGTCAGAAAGCGCTAAATCGAGTGTCTAGCTTTCTTCTGATGTGACCAGGGTAAGAGCTGCTGCCCAGCTGGATAGACCAGCTCAATTTCCTCTCAACACCCTGATACTGATTTCAGATCCTAAATTTGGGATCTTGCTTCCACCATTTTTCCTTTTATTTAATTTTTTCTTTGGTAATTTACAATTCAAACAAACTACTATGAGCCATCTATGAGGACTACAGCAAACCCCATTTTCTGCAGAACTTTTGCAGAACAGGCTGCATTTTGAAATTACCCTCCAATTTGAAATTTGTTTGAGAGTTTCAATATTTTCTCCTCCCTTGATTTACACACATCCCAACAGAGACATGCTTTATATGATCTACCGTCATCGGTGCCCAGAATTCACTGGGCATAGCCTGATGTTACCCTTGGCCGTCAATGAGAGAATTCAAGTATACACATGGGCAAGTTACATTGCGAACCAGTGATCTGGATGACTTGTAGTCTCTGCAGCATTAAAGCCTCCATTTTGTTTCAGGCTGTGTGGGCGGGTTGACCTCACCGCATAGCTGTTTCTGTGTGGAGTGTTGCACGACCCCCAGCTCGTCTTGGGCCCGGCCTATCTGACTGCGGCTCCACCCGTTTAAAGTGGCAAACGTATCCTGGGGGGCAAACAACAGAGAACCGAGAACACAATTTAAATGTGACTCAGTTTAACAACTGGCGGGGCTTTCAATCCACTACAAACAAAACACAGGTGGCGTGAGGTCAACACAAGGATTCTACAGCAAAATAGCCTCACTTGGCTGCTGATTGGCTGTGATTCGGCCTTATCGACAAAAACACAGCCAGTCAGTCAAAATTACAAAATGGAGGTGCGGGATCTAAACTTCTGTACCAGCATGCTCACCCCAAGTTTCTCGTGCAGAATGAGGGATTCCCTCACACTGGAGAAGGAGCTTTGGTTTGCCTCGTCGATCTCTCGGGTCAATTGCTGGTTCTTTTCCTGCAAGGACACGCAGTACGCCTCCAGTTCTTCTACGGCATTCCTCCTCAACTTTATCAGCATCTGAGAGGCATTGTGCACAAATACATGAAAAATGCACCCGATTCAACGGGACAAAAAAGCCATGGCAAAACACTCAAAATCGTCCTTGCACAATTACATCATAAACGAGTCGGCTGACCTTAAGTATTTTGGTCGAGTCTTTCTTCTGAGGGAGTGGTTCCAGCGCAACAGCGTTCTTCTTAATCGCGTACATAGATTTCAACGACACTGACGATCCTACGTGCATAGTGCTGGGGCGGGATAGTCCTGCCAACGACATTAGAAAAGAGTACACAGCCAACCGTTACAATTCACTCGCGCATTGGTCTTGCGTTGTTTTTCTAAGCTGACGTTAGGCTTACCTGCCCAGTCCAGCTGCACCTGTTTGGATGCAGCGGAGGACGCCGCGCTGCTGCTTTCTCTCCTCGCTGCACTGACAGAGGGGGTGGCAACTTTGGGCAGAGAGGGCGGATGAGCCCAAGGAACGGGTTTTGTCTTCTGACCAACAGTATCATTTTTTCTTTTGCTCCGCTGCCAGCTACTGTAATCCTAAACGTTCAAAAAAGTAATTTATCAGGTCGATTTGGGGGATACATTGGAGTGCAAACATCAAATTAAATTCAGCAAAATGTATACCCTATACAGGGAAAACATGGGGCTTAAAACGTTTTATGGCTTACAGCTATATTGTATTACAAGCTGAAAAAGAATTATACTCACCACTTCCTTGAAATACTGCTTTAGCTTAAGATGTTGTAGATCTGGCAATGTGTCCATTGTGTTTTCTTACCGTCAGAAAGTGTTGCAGAGCAAAGAAACAATTGTTATGGCGTCACATATTCATGGCCATTTCAAATCAAACATGACATAAATCAAATTCCAGACTTTTATCTTTAGCAACAACTTTGTGAACCAGCATCAGAACTAAGTATTAAGTAGACCCAGGTCGACATTTTATGACCTCCACAGTTAACAAGCATTTAAGGCAGCTCTTCAGAGCATCCCACAATACTTGTTAGATGACAAGTTATCCACAGCTTTGTACTCCACTGTACATTTTAAAATATAAGCATGACATCGGTTATTTTAAGGGGGGTTCGTGTTAAGACATTGGTGCCGTTAGCCAGCTAGCTTTAATCTGGGTTTATTAACTCGTCAAGACTAACTTGCTTAATTTATAGCTCGCGGGCGGTCAGCACGAAGAGCAACAGGGCAAGCTAGCAAGTTAGGTTATCTGGCTATCCCTTCAAAGTTGTGTCCGAAGAGACGCACGCAACGTAATAGCTCAATGTGAGTTAAAAAGAGTCGAAACTATAAGACCCACATACTTGATGTAGTCTAATGATCCAAAATCAAAGCTTAAATCTAGCTAACAGTAGGGTTGACGTTTCGACCATACTTTATTGTTTGACTTTGTAATACTTTGATTTTGGAGCATCACATCAAGTGTGCGAGTCCAACTCTTAATACCTTAAAAGTTACTACTGAAGATAGAATAAAAACTCACTTTCATTATTCTTAATCCATTCTGTTCAGTAATTCCACTACCTGCAAAGGAGCCATGTCCCGCTAGCAAACTTTGTGCGAAAAAGTTAGCTATTGCCTATCACCTTGTGAGATGTAGTTTTTCCTTACCATAGCAACCAGACGCGCACATTTCCAGGCCCATAGAAGTAAATTGCTGCCATCTACTGGGCCGAAGGCAAATGACACTCTCTAAATTACATTACTTGTTTTGCCTGGTTTTCAGGGCAGGCTGTACTACTGTAACTTATCAGACCGGTTCTATATTTTAGTCACATTTAAAACGAGTTAACGGTGATGTGAAGCCATCAGTTTGGTTTAGGTCAGGGGGTGCGGCCTACCCCCAATCGTAGAGTGGTGCGTAAGTACAACTTAGTCGTGGAGGACTAGAGTGGACCACATGCAGGATTTTCTTTGAATCAAGTTTTCTTCCTGTTTACCCCAACACTGGGTCACTCCTGTATTGCACCATTTTAAATGTCTTCATTGTACCAAGGAAATGTCTTCAGTCTTCTGCTGTAGCTTGTAACTTATTGTAAATTTTTGCATATGTTTTGGGCATTTTGCAGACATCCACAAAGCAATTAATCATGAATATGTAAAATTACCATCATTTTAGTTACTAGCTCTTCAGTAAGTATTGAGGGAACAATTCAAAATGTTCAGAAATGCTTTTTAACTGGAAGCAGGTCACACTAGGTAGAAACTTAAAACGGCATGAAATATTTTGCAAAAGGTATTGAACTACAGAGGCAGAGCAAAGGGCAATGTTTTTTAATCGCATTAGAAGGATCAGTTCCATGCACACTGCCTTATTTCCATACAGCTGCACACATTCCTCATAGTTACCCATTCTGTGTGAGCACAAGGGAGCACAAATGAGAACTCTTGTGAATAATTTATTAATCAAAAGTTGCCATCAGAGTCTTTACAAGAATGATTAAACTTTCAAAGAGATTAGCTCTAATAATGTACAATGTACAATAATTTCAATGAATAAGCACATTGTATCATAAATACAGCATTAAAGTGTCTTATAAGTCATAAATATTATACATGTTCTATTATTTATATGTCGGGAATCGTCACGTAGTTTCTCATAATTTCTGAACCACGTGACCACTTTTACAAACAAACCAAACATGTCTTCTCATATTTTACAGGAAACGGAACATAAACCGGGTTAGCTTGACTGATATTACACATGCATACATGGCACAATGAGAAATCCTTATTCTTGGTCCTAAACACATGCATGTGTACTAATAAGAGGTGTTAAAATTGGATACCAATACAAGCAGTTGCTCAACAAAGCATATGTTTCAACATTTCACCCATTTTGGAAATGAGTTCAAACTCTCCATTGTATTTTACACTGTGACAAAAACTTCACACACGGGAACAAATGTGTGTTCTGCAAAATTACAGAAGACTACAGAAACTGACATAGATTGCTAATAATGGAAAAGGAATGATTTCAACGTGATATAAAAAAAATCATGACCTACAGCTTTGGGCAACTTCAAATAGGAGCTGCTTGACTTGCAATGCCTTTAAGACCCTGTAGAGTTTCTGTTAGGGAGGGGTCGGTTGTCCAGTTTTCGGAGGAGTCAGTCGTCGAGGTCGACCGGTCCACCTCACGCGGTGTTGTTGTTGATGTCCAGCCGGCTCACCAGCTCGGTCACCAGGGTCTGCAGGGTTTCCGAGCGCATCTTGCTGACGCCCAGGACGCCCTCGTGGTTCACCCTCTCCATGTCCTCATAGTCCTTCACCACCTTGTTGGTGATGAGGGAGAGGCCGAACACCTTCATGCCGCAGTGGCTGGCCACCAGGACCTCTGGTGCTGTGCTCATGCCTGTGTGGGGAAAAACATTCATTCATTCATTCATTCATTCATTCATTCATTCATTCATTATCCTAACCCGCTTATCCTGGACAGGGTCGCAGGGGGGCTGGAGCCTATCCCAGCATACATTTGGCGAAAGGCAGGAATACACCCTGGACAGGTCGCCAGTCCATCACAGGACAGACACCATTCACTCACACACTCAAATCCACGGGCAATTTAGACTCTGCAATCAGCCTAACCTGCATGTCTTTGGACTGTGGGAGGAAACCGGAGTACCCGGAGGAAACCCACGCAAACACGGGGAGAGCATGCAAACTCCGCACAGAGAGGCCCATGCCGACGGGGATTCGAACCCAGGACCTCCTTGCTGTGAGGCGGCAGTGCTACCCACTGCACCATCCATGCCGCCTGGGGAAAAACAGCCTACTTCAAATTCAGCTTTTTCCCTTCACACACCATAGGACTGGTGGTATGGTGTTACATGGCAGCAAACTGCCACATATCCAAATATTGTTTATTAGGATGTTTAGTTTGGCTAAGTAAGCAGTGTTTGGCTAAGTAAGCGGTTTGTTCATATATTTGCGTGTTGCGGTATTATAAGAGCGTCTGCCAAATGCCATTAATGTCATGTAATGTAATGTAATGTTGACCATACGACTATCCATATCCGTATCCATGCTATCCATTCTACTGAACATACATAGTTTGGGAAAAAAACACACAGGAGCCATAGTGAATCAATGTGTTCGATTATTTCAAGCCTCATTTGTTTTAAATCCACTTCATGTGACAAAAACAATTGGATTTTCCATCAGGCTCCATCAGGCTCATAGGGTTCAGGTGCAGCGCCCTTGCCCTTTGTTGAGTAGCTAGAGGGCGCTGTTGTCATGATAAGAAGCCAGGTTGTGTCCTGCACAGATGTCAGGTCAGGTGGCAACTGAAAGGTTGATTTGCAATATCAAGGCTATTGGGGCCCAGTTTGAAGAGTGAAAGCCATTACTAAGTCATTTTGGAGCAATTCATTTTCTTGACTTAACCATTTCTTTCTCTAGTAAAATAGTGCAATAATACATTTTCTGATATAAAATAGTGTTCCTATTTAAGGATGGACAGCTCACATATCCATCCTTAAATGATAATTATAAGTTATTATTATTTGCTTAGACTAAGTTGCTTAGACTAATCAGAGGACAATCCCCCTGGAGCAATGTGGGGTTAAAGGGCCTTGCTCAAGGCCCCAACAGTTGTGCAGATCCTATTGTGGCTAAACTTGAACCACAAGTCATGTACCTTAGCCACTAGGCTACAGGCTGCCCCTAACTGACTTTAGTGTGGGAACAGCACAGTTTTAAAATGCATGCCAATGTAAAATGAACATTTTCACTTCTTGTGATGCAGACTTGTGGGCCTGCATGGGTTGATGTGATTTGTACGGATTTAGGGAGAGTGTTTAAGCCATCCTCAGGGGGGAGGGTCTTACCCACAGCGTCAGCCCCGAGTTTGTGTAGGAAGCGGGCCTCAGCGATGCTCTCGAAGTTAGGCCCGCCCACCATGCAGTACACGCCCTCCTGCACGAACTGCGAGAAGCCCAGGCTCTTGCAGATGTCTTTGGCGAGGCGGCGCAGATCTTTGTCGTAGACGCCGGACATGGGGGGGAAACGAGGGCCAAACCTGAAGAGAGGCCAAGGTCAGCACGTACTCTACATAAAACACATTCAGCACATACATAAATACATTCAACACCTATCAACACGTACATAAATACATTCAACACATATCAACACGTACATAAATACATTCAACACATATCAACATGTACTTAAAACACAGTCAACACATACATAAATACATTCAACACATATGAACTTGTGCTTAAAACACAGTCAACACATACATAAGACACATATCAACACATACATAAACACAGTCAACACATACATAAAACACATTCAGCACAGACATAAACACATTCAACACATAAATAAAACACATATATGTACACACAAACACATTCAACACATACATATAACACATATGTACACACATAAACACATTCAACACATATCAACAGATAAAAAAACAGTCAACACACACATAAAACACATTCAACACATACTTAAAACACATATTAACACACAAAGACATACATAAAACACATATCAACACATAAACACATTCAACACATAAAAAATGTGATATATAAAAAACAGATTAAAAAAACACAGTCAACACATGCTCTACATAAAACAGTCAGCACATACTCTACATAAAACACATTCAACACATACACTCAGTGAGTACTTTATTAGGTATTTACTCATTTTTTAGACTTCTACTGGTGTAGCCTATCCACTTATTTGATTTTTGTTTTTGTTTTTTTGCACCATTCTTTGCAAACTCTAGAAATGCAAATTCCAGGAGAGCTGCAGTTTCTGAGATACTCAAACCACCCTATCTGCGACCAACAATCAATCGCTTAGATCACATTTGTTCCCCATTCTGATGGTTGATGTGAACTTTAACTGAAGCTCCTGATCCATATCTACATGATTTTACTCATTGCACTGCTGCCACACAATTGGCTGATTTGATAATCGCATGAATATGTAGGTGTAATAAAGTAAAAATGTTCCTAATAAAGTGCTCGCTGAGTGTTCATGTCCATATGCGTAAGCGTGCATGTGCAGGTGTGTAAGTGTTCATGTCCATATGCGTAAGTGTGCATGTGTGTAAGTGTTCATGTCCATATGCGTAAGCGTGCGTGTGCATGTGTGTAAGTGTTCATGTCCATATGGGTAAGTGTGCATGTGCATGTGTGTAAGTGTTCATGTCCATATGCGTAAGCGTGCGTGTGCATGTGTGTAAGTGTTCATGTCCATATGCGTGAGTGTGCATGTGCATGTGTGTCAGTGTTCATGTAAGTGTGCATGTGCATGTGTGTAAGTGTTCATGTCCATATGGGTAAGTGTGCATATGCATGTGTGTAAGTGTTCATGTCCATATCCGTAATTGTGCATGTGCATGTGTGTAAGTGTTCATGTCCATATGCGTAAGTGTGCATGTGCATGTGTGTCAGTGTTCATGTAAGTGTGCATGTGCATGTGTGTCAGTGTTCATGTAAGTGTGCATGTGCATGTGTGTAAGCGTTCATGTCCATATGCGTAAGCGTGCGTGTGCATGTGTGTCAGTGTGCCCGTCCAGAGTCCACAGGACTCACTTGTCGTCGTTGATCCCGTTGAGTGGGTTGAGTCCGGCCATGCCCGGCAGGTTGATGTGGTCGCGGATGATCATGATGTCACCGTTGCAGTAGCCATCCGCCAGGCCGCCGGCGGCGTTGGTGACGATCAGCGTCTCCACACCCAGCAGCTTGAACACCCGCACCGGGAAGGTGACCTGCGGGGCGCAGCGAGATGGAGCTGAACCCCCCGTGACCCAGCTCACCCCCCCCCCCCCCCAATCACAGAAACCCTGCTCATATAACACAAGCACAATGGGAGCGTTGAGACCTGGGCTTCTCCTGCCGCTTCGCATGCAACTGTGCCCAGCGTGATTATTAATAAACAGCTGTTCTAGCTGCCGGCTGGACATGGCATTTAAAGAGGCTGAAAAACTGCCTGGGAAAAAACTGTGAGCGTTCTTGTAACATCTCGTTACACAATGTCGGGGCAGCCTGTAGCCTCGTGGGTAAGGTACGTGACTGGGTACCAGAAGGGTGGTGGTTCAAGGCTCGGTGTTGGTGGTTCAAGCCCCACGTAAGGTCTGCACAACTGTTGGGCCCTTCAGCAAGGCCCTTAACCCAATATTCCTCTCGGGGGGATTGTCCCCTGCCTAGCTCAATCAGCTGTTCCTTTGGATAACATTATTACTATATTATTAAGATTTACTTTTAGCGATACAGTATCATGTTTATGGAACTTAGTATGTAATTCAGAGGGTTGCAGGTGTATGGAAGGATACATTTCCTGCTTCAGTGTTCTTGAATGGTCACCTAACACCACAACCATACTGAATTATCAGGCACTCCCAGGGAGGATGCCAGGGTGGTAGATTGGTGTGAAACAGGAGTTTATGGTTTGCTTTCTTGACAATCACCATTTGGTTTCATTCCACATCACACACACATGACACCCCGCCCATGTGGTTTCCTTTCTCACATCACATACATATAAAATAATGTGCATTTGTCTGCCTGTCACCCAATCAGGGGCAGGAACCTGGATTTTACTTCAGCATTTTACTTCAGGTCTGGGGCATAAAAGCTAAATGCTTAAAAGTAAACATTAAATAGGAAGAAGTAGAAGAGGCAGTAGTTCCAGCCTTACCTTGCACAGCGAGTGCCCCTCGTACATGTGGAACCGGCCCTGCATGCAGACACACGTCTTCCCTTTGAGATCTCCGAACACCAGCCTCCCTGCGTGTCCCTGCACTGCAACACACGCACACAACACGCACGTCAATATGAGAGCCCCAGAAAACACTAATAATAAAAATAATAATAATAGTAATACTACTACTACTACCACCAATAATAATAATAATAATAACAACAACAATAACAATAATAATGATAACACTGCTACTGCTAGTCGTACTAATAAAAAATAATAATAATAATAATTATTATTATTATTATTATAATACAATAAAAAATATATATAAATAATAAACAATTAAAATAATAATAATACTGACAATAATGATTATTATTACTGTTACACTACTGTAGCAGTGGATGTGTGTGACACCCCTCTCCCTGTGCCCTGATTGGCTGTGGGCCTCACCGGTGCTCTGTGGGAACCCTGGGATGTCGGAGTACTGGAAGGAGTCCTGCAGCTTCAGCGCGTCAGCCAGCATGCCCAGGCCTGAGCCGCAGATGATGGCCACCTTGGGCCGGTGCTGGGTCTGCGACAGGAGCCAGTCAGCTGTCTTCTGGTAGTCGTCATGGCTGTGGAAAAGCGCAGGGTAAACTCATTCTTCTGAGGGACCTCATTGTACAGGACAAACTTGTTATTCTGAGAGCTCATTGTGCCTGCTCGCTCAGTATAGATGTTCTCATCGGCTATACAGTGAACCGAACACTAGTCACACTGTCCAAATCACTTAGCTTTATTTTTCGCTCTGTGCGCAATGCACGCATGTAGGGCAATCTTCTTTCATAATAAAGGTGTTCTGTTGGCGAGGAAGTCAGGAACAAGGTCAGCCCTTCTGTCCTAATTGACTGCAGGACATATGTGCTGTGCCTTGGTGCTGTGCTATCGCTGGAATTTACTGGCTTAGTTAAGGGTGAGCTGAGAAGTTTTATCCGAAATGCCAAGAATGCCATAACATTACTACACAATGTTGTTGTCACAGTCAGAAATATCTCTCCCCAGTACTCCCGGACCACCATCTCAGATAATGCCTTTCTAATCTACACAGAAACAGTAACTATGCTTGCCACATGTGAACGCCGTTTCATGTAAACAAAGAAGGCATGTAACCCAGTCTAGATTATTTTTCATCAAGCATTTGATTAGTATAAAATATCTGATCTCTGCACATGCAATCGTTTAGACTGATTGCCTGAATATTTTGTTATGAGGAGCCAAACTAAGTCAAATTAAAACCCGAACCCAGAAATAATACTTGCTTGTCTGTTGATAGCTAACTGTCTGTTGCCCATCTATTGCCTTAAATTTCCCACAGTAACAGCAAAATAACACAAGCGTACTTCTGACACTAAACATGCTGAAAATCCCAGCCCGAAATGCAGTTTCTAGAGAAACTCTGCAATTTTGATCAGCTTATCCCCTGAACTTCACACACCAGCTTCAGCAGATGGTCTTCCTGGTCTCCCCCAGTTTACTTTCCTACACTGGGTGAGGCACAATCCTTCAGGTCTGAGAGCACAGCAACCCAAACTGTTCTCCTGCAGTAAGCCATGGGGAAGGCTGTACTTACCAGATCTGATCTTTGCTGTGCATTCTGAAGTCTGTGCTCTTTGATTCCTGAAGCAGAGAAGTGCAGCCGGATGGCAATGCTAGGTTGCTCTGAGGTTCTGTGAATTCCACTCGGTTGGTGAGGCGATCTGTGGACAGGCCAGCATCCGCACTGTGTTAGTTTGTGAATAAAAGAGCAGCAGGTTTTGAGTCTGAATAAATACACAACGTGCTGGTCCTGTGTAATTCAGCAGACACTCTCATTGGCTGCAGCCCCCTCCTGTAGCCCACAAGAACAAATAGGATGCCTGTTTGTACAGAGGTGTGTCAGGGGGGCTTGGATATCTGATGGACTAATTAGATTTGAGCTGTGTCACTGCAAAAAAAAGTAAGAGTTACTTTGTAGGAACGTGACTTCTTTTTTTCTCTTGAATAAACACATTTCGTACTGTGAAACTGTCGACATCATACACCACTGTTCAAAAGTTAGGGGTCATCATGTCTTTTTCTGATTTTTCTGATTTAATATTATATTTTCGCTGTTTAAATCCCTGTTCAGTTCATACATGGTCAAAGCGCAGACTCAAAGCTTTTATTAAATGGTATTTTCATACATTTTGGTTCAGTAGTAACGGTGTAGTATTTACAGCACTTTTTATATGTAGTGCCCCAATCCAATGTCTGAGACAAATTAACATAATGTCAAATAAAAGAGTTGTGTTTTGTATTTGTTGCATATTCTTTGCATGCTATCACTTCCTGATGTATGTCTGTGATCCATCAACATCATCAGAGTCTGGATATCTTATTGTCAGGTTGTACCTACAAGCAATACTAAAACTCTTTGCACTTGAATGGATCTCAGTGGGAATAGTGGGGTGGGACTAGATTCAGCTGTAAATTATGTTGATACAGTGTAGAATACATTTGTTGTATAAATGGTTTATTAAATCATCAAGGTTCCAAGGTATGAAATGAGCCTCAAACCACTGTGCTGCTGCCAGATATGCAGTAGATACTACAATAATTTTTTTTCGTGAATATTTTTTCCATTGAGTTCAGCAGGAACATTCATCAGGGGAAACAATTCTTGTAGTGTCTACTGAATATCTGGCAGCAGCATGATGGTTTGAGGCTCATTTGATACCTTGAACCCTTTATGACAGCACATTGACAACATATTAATTGTTTGATTAAAAACAGAGAAAATAAAATATAAAATCTGAAAAAGCAGAAAAAGACAAAGTCACCCCAAACCTTTGAACGGTAGTGTATGTTATATGCATGTTATGTCAGATCTTATGAAAATTCAATAATGTGGGCTACATTTAAGAAGCTGGAAGTTCTAAATGAAGGCTAAATTGTAGCCATGCGCACTCTGTTATTTACCCCTCCTGCTGAAAGATCCAGCTGCTTAAACTGGTGACCAAACTGGTGGACTAGCTAATGTTCAGACCATTAACCAGCCACAAATGGATTTATGTTGGGTGACTGATGTGGTTAGCCAAGAAAATTCCCTGAAAATCCCCTAGGTTGCTTTAGCAGTATGTTTGGGGTCATTGCCTTGCTGCAAGTTGAAGCACTGTACAATGCATCATGTGGCATTTGGGTCTGAGCAGATAAGACACTGCCGTCAGCAGCCGCATCATCAGTAAATAATCAGTCAGCCAGTTACAGCCACACACGCCCAAGCTGTACCACTACCTCCACCATGGGGGGCCTGTAGCGCAGTGGTTAAGGTGCATGACTGCAAGTGGATCTTATTGTGTTGGGCCCTTGAGCAAGGCCCTTAACCCTGCATTGCTCCAGGAGAGGATTGTCTCCTGCTTAGTCTAATCAACTGCAAGTCGCTTTGGATGAAAAACATCAGCCAAATGACATGTAATGTAATGTTTCGAACGGATGATGGATAATGGATGTATGAATTTGATTGAAACATTATTAAAGTACAGCATTTTTCACATGTTGGCATTTTAAGTTAATTTCAATAATTATATTGTTTATTTTTTTAAAGTATTTTTTGCACATTGCCAGTCAGGGGTGCCAGTGATTCTGGGGCACACTACATATACTGTATGTACTGTATATATAAATAGTTTTCGTGTTGAGACAGCTGGGTCAGGGTCAAACAAAGTTGGATAAGGGAAAAACATGCAGTACGGTAAGATTATGCATTTTATCAGCTTTTTGACAATGTTACTTAAGTTTTATTCTGCCATTATCTTTGGTCTGCTACACGCCGGCGGATGCAGTCAAATGTAATTGCTCCTCCTCCTGAGTGTTCTTGCAGTGAGAATGTGCTGTACCCTGCAGGGCTGCTAAGACCTTGTGCATATTTACTGTACAGTGTGCACAGATGTGGACACTCAGGGGGGCTGTAATGTACATTTAAAGCGCCACTGTCGTTCATATCTGCTAGGTTTTGAAACAACTGGTAGCTGGTTGACCAGTTCAGACCAACTCCATACTCATCATGGTTTGACCAGCTCAAGCTAGGTTTTGAAACACCTGGTAGCTGGTTGACTCGTTCAGACCAACTCTATACTCAACATTGTTTGACCAGCTCAAGCAAGGTTTGGAATCAGCAGGTAGCTGGTTGGCCGTTCAGACCAGCTCCATACTCAACATGGTTTGACCAGCACAAGCTATGCTTTGAAACAGCTGATAGCTGGTCATTTCAAGCTGGTCATTGCTGGATTTTTACGTTAGATTTTTGTGTGGGGTTCTGTGGGGCAGTTCATCAAGGCATTGGTGTAGTGCTGGCACCCCGCCCAACCCTCAGGTCTTCAATTGAAGCGGGGGAAGGAGAGACCTGCCGTATGGGTTCTGTGGGTTCAGTCCGCCGGCATGTGAGGCACATTACCAGAGCCAGGCTCCGCCCCAAATCCAAAACATGGGACCAGAGAAATTGAATTTGGATACCTCACAAGGTTCCATAAATTGCCAGCCATTCTCCCCTTTTAGAAGCACAGCCGTTGCCTTGTTGGGCAGATTGAATTAATGGCCAACGGCAGGGCCAAGCCAGCCAGGCTACCTTCCTCTCCCGATCGATTCTCGCTGGGAGAAATGTTGCTATTTCTAGAGCCGCTACTCTCGATTCCCTAATGAGCTCTACTGCCCTTTTCTCCACTTTCAGCAACTCCAGCTCCAGTGTCCGGATAATAGAAGGTGACTTTTATCAATGGCTTTTATTATTTCCAGAATAGTTTTTCATAAAGTTATGATGGCCACCGTGCTTACAGTACAAACTGCTGCTGACATTCTTAATGAGAATATCTGTAACTCAATGATGGCCCATAGAAGGTGCCCTGCGGATATAAACTCACAGGATCTGACCTCCTACCCATTGAGGTCATTTAACACAGTTGCTGCCTTAGCGAGGCCAAAAAAATCATGAAGTTCTCATGCCACCCGACATATAAACTGTTCGATCAGGCAAGCAGCACCGAAGCGTACGCACCATAACCTTTTAAGGGCAGCTACCTCCCTCAGGCTTTCAACAAAAGACATTTAAGAACACACTGTTTCACGTTATCTTACCTGTTACACCTCACGGCATCTATGTAAATATGCAAATTTGTCTGTTGTGATGCAAATGTCAGTTGTCTATACACAGCTGTCTGTGTTCTTAACAAGAATTTCATTGTTTCAGAACATGACAATAAACCTGACTTTGGCTTTTTTTTTTCGAAGGAATGTTCCACCTCTCCATCTACACAAAATCGTGTGGAAAAGAGATTGCTTTACCGATTCAGTCCTATGGGTGGTGCACTTCTCGTGGGCCTGCATGAAGACGATAGCCTCCTTGTACTAACTGCTGTTAGTGGCCTAATTAAGCTAATAATGTCCTTTGTAATTATTTACTCCCTTACTTGCGTACAAATATCATCTGACGCAAGTAATTAACAGCCTTCTCTCGAAAGCATAACCATTCCCTCGGTTAATGCGTAATTACATATTAAGGATAATTAATACAGTGTAATCTACTGATTGTAATTAAGCCGATGAACATAAACACTTGTAATGAATTTCAGTGGCGATTATTCATTATGACAATTACAGAACAAACCATTGGTTTGCACAGAGTCTTGAGGTACAGATACCACGCACATCACAGCCGGTTCAGTGCATGACGCATTACAAGTTGAATGCTGCATTGGATACATGCATACATTACAAAATAATGTGAATCTACAACCCAATGAAATTTAAATAAGACAGATGGCAAATAACAGGTACATTTCAAAATACAATGCGTTTAAAACTCAAAAAGCTTAATTAAATGATTTCAAGCTATTAATGACAATACTTTTACAAAAATGATATCATATCCATCACACACCCTTACCCTTAGCTCATGTTTACAGAAGCAGCTCCAGCTCAGTGTCTCAATCAAGCTCAAGAGTACTATGGCGCCACAGCCCCCGGGAGTCAAACCTGGCAGCTCCTGGTTAGATAACCCATCTGTCACGCCTAACAATAAACAGAAAAGAGAAACTTACTCATATCTGAAACAAAGAGGAAGAGATAATACGATAATGATATTTTACATGAACTCTGTTCCCAGACGGAAACGGCTTCAGAAAACAACAACCGCAAACCCGAGACCAAAGTCTCAAAAACACACGGGCCAGAAGCACTAATCGCACTACTTGATAATGGGAGCAGTAACACAAACAGCGCACTGCTCTGGTCTGCGTTGCGATGCTACATGATTTACACATCATGAGCAGACCGTGGGGACACGCTTTAAAACAAGAGCGCCAGATTTCTCATAAATTTTAGGCAGAGCGAGTAAAATATGCTGCTTCTTACACGGCCATGCAGAAACTGCTGTTCCCTATTAGAGACAGATTCAGGCAATATAAATCCCATGTTGCAGGCTTAAGTTTTCAGAAGTGTTTAAAGGGTTCAGAAACTATACTGAGACAGCAGATTTTTTACCACTATTAAGAGCTGGCCTGGAATGTCAAACACGACCTGCAGGCCAGCAGCACTTCTGACACAGACACTAACCCCTCTCAATGAATGTTCAACAATTTCCCCCAGAGCCATGCAAACAAAGGTTTATTATATCCTATGTTCACAACATACGTACAGTAATGTTCACTGCTAAAACAAAACACATTGCTCCTCAAAATATTATCATTTCCACATCCTCCTAGAAACTATGAAAACACGCTGGTTCGTTACAAAAACACATATAACTTGACATAACATGTTGACACACATGTATGTACCGGATGCATTACTCCATACTTGTTTTCCCGAACATGTGAAGACAGGTGGACTGTCCACGGATGTTGTCCAAAGGTCAGTTTTAGCTGTTTTTCCCTTGGGAATTTCCTGTAATTCAGTGAACTTTGCTTTGGAGCAAAAATATGTGGGTGGATCAAGGCTCACCACCCGGCCCTCAGATATCAGTCTAGCACTGCTTAGACAAAACACAGAAGATTTCCTGTTGTCTTCGGTATTAAGGTCTTCTCCACGCTGGAGGCCCATCTTAACCCTAGGTAAGGACACTAAAATGGCTGAGCTGGCCTGGCTGAGCTGGCCTGCTGCTGCAGTCCTCCCTCCTGATTCCCCCCCCCCTTATGATATCCCTCTCATGTAATCCTTATTTTTAATAAAAATAAATAAGTAAATAAAATAAAATTGCACCTTCGATGACTATTGTCTTTTTGTTTAGAACAGCTCTTAATGCGTATTTTACTAGTTATAGATTTTATGCTTTTAACCTGTGGAAGAACCTATGGAAACCTATGTAAATTGCTTTGGATTAAAAGCGTCTGCCATTCATTCATTCATTATCCTATCCCGCTTATCCTGGACAGGGTCGCAGGGGGGCTGGAGTCTATCCCAGCATACATTGGGCGAAAGGCAGCAATACACCCTGGACAGGTCGCCAGTCCATCGCAGGGTACACACACCATTCACTCACACACTCATACCTATGGGCAATTCCAATCAGCCTAACCTGCATGTCTTTGGACTGTGGGAGGAAACCGGAGTACCCGGAGGAAACCCACGCAAACACAACATGCAAACTCCGCACAGAGAGGCCCCGGCCGACCGGGATGCGAACCCAGGACCTCCTTGCTGTGAGGCAGCAGTGCTACCCACTGCACCATCCGTGCTGCCTACGTCTGCCAAATGAAATGTAAACATTAAATGTAAGGATGAAGGATGGTATTATGGTCTTCTCCGCGCGGGAGGCCCATATCAACCCGAAGTAAGGGCACTAAAATGGCGGAGCTGGGCTGGTGCAATAGGGACACATGTGAAGGATGAAGGATGCTGGTTGCGCAGTGTAATGAGGGAGGCACGCCTCACACTTGACAAGGTGTAATCTTGTTATGAAAGATCAACCGGTAGTTTGAGGCCTGTGAGGCTCCCCCCACCTCCCACCACCCCAGCCTCCGTGCTTTTAATATGAAGCATATGAGCCCCATGTGACTGCATTCACTGCTAGCCCTCTGCTCTATCCACTCCCAGCCATCACTGACGCTGTCATGTGACTCTCCGATCGCCACGGGGCAGATATTGCCAATAAAAGGTCAGATGCCTATTTATTTCAGATTCATTCATTTATTTATTACCACCAAGTTGATGCGATTTCCAGATTATTCAGGAGATATTTTCGGGCCATCACTGCACTGTCGTTAGGCTACGGGAGATTATGTGAACTTCAGCTTTCTGTCACAATGGAAACTAATTACAGGGATGCAGACAAGCATGATTTCAAGGTCTATTTCATACCTGGTTGCAGCTCTTACCCCAGCTGCAAAAACTCCTTCAATGACTTCAGCAAATTTGGCTGGACTGGCAGCCATTTTGAGGCGACCAATTGAGCTGCTGCTTGTAATGCTTTTTTTTTTTTACAGAGTGTGCAACTTTTCACAAACAGTACCCCTTAAATTTTGTGAAGGAAATACATTTGTTGCTTTCGGGTGGGTGTGGCTACTGTACTTTACCCAGCTGGGACCTTACTGACCCTCTCTGAATGGAACTGTGCTGTCTTTTGTTTGAAGGTGACCTGCATTTTTTATACACGATATATATCACGTGCCCGACAATACCCGCATTATGAGCAAGCAAACACAGATCATGTGGAGGCGGTCTGTAAATTGGGGAGAGCGGGCGCACTGCATGACTTGTGACTCCTCTTATATCACTCCCTCTACCTCTTCCCTCTCTTCTCAGAACCCGCTGCCTTCTTTTCATGAGACGATCATGAGAACATCATCTACATTCTGGAGGCTGTTACCCTCTCAAATTATGTCCACTCTAATGAGGAATACCGGTTCTCTACTACGTTCTGTGTAGGAACAGCTACTCTTAACATTTAACTTAAGATTGTGGCCTGTAGCGTAGTGGTTAAGGTACATGACTGGGACCGGCAAGGTCGGTGTAGCCCTTGAGCAAGGCCCTTAACCCTGCATTGCTCGTGGGGATGATTGTCTCCTGCTCAGTCTAATCAACTGTACATTGCTCTGGATAAGAGCGTCTGCCAAACGCCATTAATGTAATGTAATGTAATTACATCCAGCTATGGAATAGAAGTGAGCAAAAACGAGCAAGGAGGAGTGGTGTTCTGTTACTGCCCTCTGGTGGTTACGCAGGGAAAAGTCAGTCAATACGAGGCAGAGAAATAAACTAATCATGAAAACCTTTAAAAGAGTCTATTGTGTAACAGAAATTCAAATTATGACACACATCAGACAGCTGATATTAAAGGAATGTATTATTTGATGTTCTTTTTGCTGGGGTTAAGAGCTGTCTTTTGGCTTGTTATCTGCTTACCATCATGTTAGTTTCTTAAACACAACTCAGACTTGTCCCTGATGTTTACTCCTCCCGTTGCCTTTTCAGTCATTGCGTAAAGCAATAGTTCACTTTCTTGGGTTTAAAAAAAATATGATTTATTCATATTTTTTTCAATTGGACAGTTTGCTTTTATGTATGGTGTTTCTGACGACCAACCCATTTTAAAATGGCTGGCACATGGCCAAGGCATTATGGGGTTTGTGGTCTAAAGCTTGGAAATACCACTTCAGGTATCTCCAAAGCAAACTACACAGTGATTCAACTCCTGAGGTTGTATGACTATATATTATTACCTGATTATTCTAAGAAAGTATTGTTTTTGATCTTATTTTTGGCTGCTTTAGTTGGGAGACACGTGACATGTCAGACAGGATACTGAGCGTAGCAGACTCATGTCTTCTGCAATTTTATAAAATATCCTTCATGGCAAACAAATAGTCGGGCCAATCAAAAACGTACACTGAGACACAAATGATATACAAAAATCCCAGAAAATGAACTGTCACTTTAAACTGTGACATTGCAATGCAACCATGTAGACAATATAGACACCATGTTGAGATCATGATATGGTATCGAGATTATCACCCCCGGCAACTGAATCAGAGAAGCATAATTCCTGGGACCAAAACAAATCAATCTGAAGAGCATAGCCTGTGACTGACCACACTATACCTCCCGCATCCTGATCAGACACAGAGTGCCCTCAGCGGGCTGGAGAAAACGTCTTTACATTTATTTTAAACACATTTAATACAGTGCTTGTGACAAAGTTACTGTTACAGAGTGACAACGCTTAAAATAAATGTGTCATTATCTGTTGTCATTAACAGCAGTTCATTTATAAAAAATACAAGATTGTAGCATAATGACAATATTACGAGACTGTACTTCATTTTATGACCGGAGAAAAAAGTTCCCCAGAGTGACAGGATTATAGTACAATATAAATCAACTTTAATGGCTCTGAGCAAATACCTTTTGTGCTGCAGCATATTATAGTGTAACTGACATGACATTCACCACACTTCAACACTCCTTGAGCTCAGACCAGCGCTTGCCATTGTCAAGAACAATCAGGGAAACTGCTGCTGTCAGAATGAATAGATACTTATTCATGTGTATTTGTGTCATAAAATGACAGAGCAAGGTGGTGTCCTGACGGGAAGGTACTACCCTGTATCCTGGAACACTACCAGGAAACAGGGTAGGTTTCCTGGTAGTGTTCCCCCGAATCCACCCCACCCACTCCAGCTTCAGACTATGAATGAACACGCCTGATGTGAACAAAGTCTCCCTCTGGAGTCGGGTGTGAACAACAACCCTGACAACACTGAACCAGTAACTGTTCAATGGAAAGTGTGAAGCAGAAGTGAGCAAGCAAATGAAGCAAAGAAATTGAAACGGTGCTTGATGCTATTTAGCCTTTAGGTAAAACAAGCAGTAGGTCTACTTTAGTGGTAGGACAATGCGAGCATAGGCTGAATGGCCTGAATGGCCTGTCCTCGCCAATCAGCCAAGAATCAGCCAAGGAGGATACAGGGCGGCCTATAACGTAGTGGTTAAGGTACATGACTGGGACCCGCAAGGTCGGTGGTTTGATCCCTGGTGTAGCCACAATAAGATCCGTACAGCCGTTGGGCCCTTGAACAAGGCCCAGGCCAGGGGAGGATTGTCTCCTCTCCTCCTGTGAGTTGCTTTGGATAAAAGCATCAGCCAAATTGCATGTAATGTAATGTAATGTAATGTAATGTAATACCAATGTGGCATTAGTGGTGTTATGGTGTCACACACCTCACATTTACCCCCTCCGCACATCCAAGGTGCGGCAGACCTGCGCTGGAGCCTTGTTGGAGCTTTGGCACAAATGTGATCCAAGGCCAGATGATACAGACACAGGCACAGAGTCCACTCCCGGTGCTGGCCTGGCTGTAGTGGAGCTGGAGCTTCAACAATGGCCACTGATTTTACCAAGCAGACACGCCAGAGAACAAATGCAGGCAGCATTTAGGTCAATAAACGAATGCATAGAACTAAATGCATACAGTACCGTCACAAAGACATGGACCCATATTCGATGATTGAAATCCGCCATTTTTAACATGGGCAGATAACCAGTATTTCTCTGATCTTATCATTTGGAACCTACATCCATCGCGTCACCAAATGTGTGTCTTTTTGAGGGGAGAATTACTCCAGCATCCAAGAGTTTAATTCATGTGTGGGATGGGGGAGTCACAAAAATAGGCCAAATAACCCTGCCCCCTCCCCCAAATAATATAGCATGATGGTGAGAGACAACATTTCCTATAATAAGGCAACAGGTAGAAATAACCTATTCAATTTCCCTCAGTCATTCCACAGGAAATAGGCATCACCTCCTATGATGTTCCTGACATGCTCAGTAGGCCCTATCCTGGGGAAGGACTGTGGATAGAACTAGGGAGTAGCGGTTTGATATGGGAGTGGGGTGGGGTTTGGTGGCTGGGAGTTGGGGTAGGTAGGGGGCTGAGGATGAGGTAGGGTGGTTGAGAGCAGGGGTAGGGTGCCTGGGATATGTAGTTGTTGAGGAGGGTGAAAGGTCAGGATGGCTCGCCGGTTCTTCCTCGCTCTGTTGTCACTGAGGGGAGAGACGGCTCTCCGCCCCCTGGATGATGCGCTCAGTGCGGTTGGGTTGGTGGCGCTGGAGCAAATCCGACGTCCCTTTCAGGAGTCCCACCATGCTCTGCCCTGGCACCACCTGCTCCACAATGTCATCTGGGGTTCTGGTTGCAGCCAGTGCCGGAAGGAGCAGCACTTAACCTCACTTAACCAGGCGGCCTGAGCCCCTCTTCCAGACAAAGCCCTAACAGAGTGAGCCCGCTGCAACAACTCATTCTGCGAGAACAACAAATGGGTTTCCATTAAGCCCTCGTTAGAGCCTGCAATTCTACACAAACAGGTTGTTGTCTGCTATAGACCAGGGATGGATCCACCCAAACGAAACACAGCCTACAGATTCGCTGAGTACAAAAAGCTAAATGCAGTACATTGTTATACATTGAGCAAAATCAGGATAGCGCATGAAGATATAGTGCATGATAATCTGTAAGACCGAAGACCGTTATGGTGGGCTTCAGCGCTGGCGCTGTAAAAGTCAAATCTCAAGCAGTAACCTTACATTGCCCTGTATTCATTACCGAGCGTCAGCTTGCCCTCATTTACCCCCGGCTGTTAAAAAGTTTAAAGCCGTACCTCGCTCACCGTCGCACTGGGTAATTTATAGCTTGAGTGGACTTAATGAGCCTCCACAGCAACACATAAAAGGCTTTCATGAAAAATTTAGCTTCCAGATGAAGAAAAACTACCAAAAAAAAAAAAACCCTGCCAGCGTAAAATGTGATAGATGCTCGGGAAGTAAACCTACATTGATAAGAGAGTGAAAGATATGCAAAAATGTGTCTAAAATGTAATGAAGCGTTCTTGCGGAATCCATCAAGACGTCAAATGACATCGGATGCTTTTGCGGTAGACATTATCATTGGCGTCAGGAGACTTT